>NC_060130.1:968893667-969196698 GCF_021461395.2 Schistocerca americana | reverse complement strand
CCACAAGATGAAAGGAACACTCCCATTGGTCTGGAAAAGCCGAGATATGAAGTACGAAAGGACACAGGTGGGGGACAGTTTGATACGAAAGACACAATACCGAAAAAATCGAGGACTCTCCTCTGAACCAGCATCAAGCGTAGAACAGGGCTCATCACACTCCGTACGACTCCAAAAGAGGAATTTTTGGATGAGCACTGCATTCACTTTGGCTGACATTCAGCTAGAAATCAGCTGAACAGTCGTTGAGCTCCGATAGTGGAGAAACGAAACAGCCACGTAGTTAACTGTTCTTGCGAGAACTGAGAGAGCGTTGAATTATGCACGCTGCTCCATCTATGGACGTGTATATCACAATATTTTTCCTGTTTATGGATGAGTATATGTTTTCTCGCCTAATGAGAAACATAAGACAGTTTCAGCTGATAGAATCAGTAAAGATTTTGATTAGCTTGTTATAGGATTTTCAGAAGGCGAGAGGAGCCATGCAGCCGACAGCGCATGGCAGCTTAGGTAACTGCGTCTCGCAGAGGCGTAAAATTGTTGGATAACCAGCTTGTGTCCACTGTGAACTCGAGCAACCTTGAGTAATCTTTTGTTCATCTTGTCACAATAACTAACCATCCTCTGTAGACTTGATTATCATCCTAAATAGTACCGAACTTAAAAGCGGAATCGAATGATTTGTCGTAATATCGGCCAACTTCGCTGTCTAGAAGTAAGAAAACCTTCTACTTACATCTGATATTATCGTTGTGTTCAGTGTTATTTCTGCTAAACAGGACGTAATGTGTTATCTTGACAACTCTCCTGAAGTTATTATATCACAATCTATGTAAACCCGTATGCTTCATTAATAACAAATTAGGAATAAAACAAATTTAGTAGAGCTAAACACCGTTGTGCTCTGTCATAGAATAAGGGTCCACTCCTAACCCCAGAAAGTTATTCTAGTGACGCTAACGCACTCACTGGGTGCCTTTGCTGATAGCTGACGAACGTGGAAGGGACTGGAGTGTCAGACACATAATGTATCTGCCGGCAGGTATGGCCGAGCGGTTCTAGGCCCTACAGTCTGGAACTGCGCGACCGCTATGGTCGCAGGTTCGAATCCTGCCTCGGTCATGGATGTGTGTGATGTCCTTAGGTTAGTTATGTTTAAGTAGTTCTAAGTTTAGGGGACTGAGGACCTCAGAAGTTAAGTCCCATGGTGCTCAGAGCCATTTGAACAATTTTTTGTAATGAATCTATGACAAGTTGCCATACTAACTAAAAGTCCGGGATTAGGCACGGAGGTGAAATTAACTGTACACGGCTTCTGACGTCGCACCTAGCGCTACATACGAGCAGCCCTTGTGCAGGGCGCCTTCATCTTCGCACATTATGCGACAACGCATGATATGTACTTTACATTACTTACACATGTTATACCATCAGTAGTTATGAGCCGTACTTTATGTTTATTTTAAAGTATGCTTTTGACAAGCAGAAGGGATACGATTTTCAAATTATATGCCTTGCCGCAGTGGTAACACCGGTTCCCGTCAGGTCACTGACGTTCGCGCTGTCGGCCTGGGTGGTATAATGGCACCGTCTGTAGCAGTTCCAAAGACTGATCGTGTTTTCGTCATTTTCCAACCACATAACTACAAAATAGTCGAAAAACTGAGAAAGCTTGGCAATATCCGGTGCTTGTGAATGTATCACGAGCCAGCCATCGCAGACATGTTCAGGTCGAAGGAACGCCAGAGCAGCACAAATGCGAACTTACTTCGTTTTCTCTATATTCGTAAGTAAGTCCCAAGTCTTCCACTTTCCTCCAGAGAGATTTCTTCATATGGAAATGACAACCATGCACTTGAAACGACGGTATCACTACTTTTAGCGCAGAAATCGCAACTGATTCGAATTTAACGGTGACATTATTAGGTTTCCATTCTGGTACTTTGCACACAACATTGCGCAAAAGACGGATATGTGTTTCTTTTATTTTGTTTGGTAAGAATGCAAAAGCCACCGCATAGATGTTCGTTTCGTAGTTTGAACTCCGTAAGTCTACATGAATAGTATATACTTGTGAAAAGTGCTTGCTACAGCATTTGAAGGTCCCATCTGTCTTGTTTAGTCTTCAGAGCCTCTCTTCCTGCTTTTCCGCTAAAAACTATAATCCTATCTCCAAAGCTGTCATCACTTAAGGGATAACTGCTACCGTCATTCATGGTTAGTAACTCTGCTTGAAGATCAGCTTCTTGTCATTTTCCTGGCTCTTTGTGATTGCCGTGTGATTTGGTCCTTGCATGTATAATACCCTCTTCTTTGCTTGCTGTTCAGGCATTTTGGTAGCAAAATCATATCGTCGATTGTGCAAGTCCCCTGACTCTTCAGTATATATTCTAAAAATTGAAGTTTCTTCCTCTCCTGGTCTCTTCTTAGCCTGATTCAACGTCGTTTTTACTTCTAAGCGAGCATCACCCGGTAAGCCACATCGATGCTCGTTTGAACTAAGTACGATACAGTATTTGGTCTGAAGCCTTCCTCGACAATATGTTTTTGTATGTTTCGAACAGCGCCATATCACAGTCTCATATGCTTTGGTTCTCTTTACGACGTACGAGTAACCATCACAGTGGGCACATGGTTTACCGTGGGCGGTTGTTGACAGTACGAACAGTACGAACGTATAAACGCGCAGGGGATACAAGGCGAACGAGCTTAACACTCCGAAAATTAGACTCACACTTACAGAAACTAGCCAAGCGGTCAGTCACTTGATTGAACGAGGACTTCCCAAGTGTAGGAAGACCGTGCCGCATAGGGATCGTTTCCAGTGGATGACAACTCCCGGGTCCGCAGGTAGGCTCTGCCCCTGGGAGGGTAGCTTCCAGCAATACTGGCTGCGAATTTCACAGAGATCTGCCTGGGTGCGATTTTGACTGGGTGTGATTTTCACATATCCCCGGTGAACAGTTAAGCGTTCTTTCTTCAAAGACATTCCTGAGCGCTGACTTGTGAAAGTAGCAAAATACGTCTGCTGACTGTCCCTCCCCAAATGTGTAAACCCACCTCGTATTTGTAACGACTGAGCAAACACACATTGCTAAAGCATCATGAAAATCATGTAAAACAGTATGTCGTAGACTGTATATTTGCTCTAAGTATTCTCTCATCTGGTAAAAGGGCAGAAAAAAAAGAAAAATCTATTCAGATCACCTTGATATCTGCCACGTCTAGCACCACAGAACTGGGCTATTAAACTGTTTTTTCAATCATGACAGTAACCTACGAATTATCTTAAGGAATTCCAACAGCAGCCCAGAAAATTCGTAAATATTAGTTTAATACTATGTATCACTTTATCAATTCGGGAACCAGGTGATTTTATTATGATGGATATCTCTCTCTGTGTAGGTGGGAGATGAAAAACAAGTCTATGTGGTGCCAAACTTGTATCATTACTGGAAGTTATATACTAAGTGTCACGAAAACCCCTCCTTTAATTCTCATCACCCTCCAAGCGCTCTAAAATAGTCATCGGTATTTAGCGCAAATATCAATAGATAGTAAGAAGACGGTTCTTTTCGACACGTCCATCCATCGCTTATAATAGAGCATTATCGTAAATGAAACTGTGATTGGAAAATATTTGTTATTTAGTAACATCCAGGGAGTTAAAAGGTTATGAATGCCGACAAAACTATAACATTTTCGATGGAGACGACATTTACTTACCAAGTCTCGTCAAATAGCAAATTATCCACATACACGAAATTTACGTGGAAGTTTAGCGTAAATATAGACACACACACACACACACACACACACACACACACACACACACACACACATACACAATAAAAGTACTGTCTTTCTTACAACTCTGCATGTTTAAAAGAGCACTATAGTAAACAAAATTGTGTGTCTAGATGTGTTGTCAACGTTCGATACCACACTTGTTAGGGCTTGCAGTTATCGACCGCGGTCCGTACTAGTATCGCTGGACCCGTGAGTCGAGACTAGCGCCGCTCCGCGGCTTGACACTAGTCTCTAGCGTGCGCTCGGCCACTCTTGCTCGGGATGTCAAGCAGGATAGTAGCATGCCCTTCAGCTGATAGGAAGCAACCTCTAGCAAGGTGCTTAGTTAAAGTATGGCCTATGTGATGCCTCTATAGCTTTCAATTTGTAATTATATTCCTCCTGCCTATCAAGATTCCTGTACCACCAGTCAAGTACAATATACTATTTTTTACCAACGACTTCTAATTATTTTAGTCGTTGTAGTCTCAGACCATGCAGCCAGCTCCTTATGGACATCACTGACAAACCTTCTGTATATTCAAAGAAGAGATTTGTATGTTTCTATTTAGCGTTGGCCACCAGTCATTCACATTGGTGACAATTCGTTCGTAGTCATCATGACACTACATACAATAAGCTACGCTATCCGTCTTATTTCATAACATCCGGCTGTGTGAAAGGTCGTAATCCCATCATACTCTGCACTCCATAAGAACTGCTTTTCCTAACTGCTGGTTTGAATACACAGTACTACGCTCCATGAGACGAAGCACTTCACAATGCTGTAACCTAAACAACTTTCCGCATTTTTTGTTATTAGCAAATACTTTCTTTCCTACAACTCTTCACACTTTATCCTATACCATACAACGTCTGTGCACAGTTCCGGGGAGAGTGCCATGTTGTCAATAAGAAACGCTGCCTTCCGGCATCCTCTGAACACGCAGACCGCCCCTTATACTAAAAAATATCTTCATGTTCCACTGTACAAGTAAAATTTCATCGATCAGTAAACAGAAACCCATATCCTAAACACACGACGTCATCGAGTATAATATCATTGCGCAAAGACATGGAGCAGTAATAGTGCATAATACCGTGAACATCCTGCGGCGTATTTAGCTCTCCACGCAAACTGTTGTTGGTTCTGCATCACTCACCACAGTGAAGCGAAGAACATCGCTTTCCTCTCAGATGCATGATTTAATCACAGAGAAATGGTGCTGGTGGGATACTAGCCATCAAGCAGCTCTAGGATCCCCTTGTAGTGTGGGTAGCATCAATCATTTTTAGATATCGATACTATGACAGCAGAAGTTGTACCGAGACTCACCAAACTGTTGTAAGCAGTCAAATGACGTCTCCTCTAAAACGGAACGTGCGATTAAAAGCGGAGCTCATCTCCTTTGCAAACGAGTAGAACCTATCAAGTTTCCGTCGTCTTCCACATTTTGTCAGTAAGAAACACCGCCTTTGTCTCGTGATGTGAGAGCAGCTAATCTTGTGGCATGTAGCTTTCGGTGTTAATGTCGGTGTATACAGCACTGGCTAAATGGAGGATGTATGGTGGTCTAAAACACTACACCAAAACGCTTGAGAACTGCACCACAAGAACAATCTTCCGGTACCACAAGAACAATCTTCCGATACCGACTTGCTCCCATGTACCTATACGTGAATATTTAGTAACAGCTAGCTTTTGAACGTATAGTAACTTTGTGTTCTTGCCTATATATGAAAGACGCTGTTCCGTCTTGATATTTCATGCGTCTCAAATGTATCTAATTCCTACGTGCACGAGAATTTATTTAAAGACAGTAACCTTGAACGCTCTGAAACTGACAATCGGCTGGAACCATTACCACTCTTTTACACTACTGGCCATTAAAATCGCTACACCAAGAAGAAATGCAGATGATAAACGGGTATTCATTGGACAAATATATTATACTAGAACTGACATATGATTTCATTTTCACGCAATTTGAATGCATAGATCCTGAGAACGCAGTACCCAGAACAAACACCTCTAGCCGTAATAACGGCCTTGATACGCCTGGGCATTGAGTCAGAGCTTGGATGGCGTGTACAGGTACAGCTGCCCATGCAGCTTCAACACGACACCACAGTTCATCAAGAGTAGTGACTGGCGTATAGTGACGAGCTAGTTGCTCGGCCACCATTGACCATACGTTTTCAGTAGGTAAGAGATCTGGAGAATGTGCTGGCCAGGGCAGCAGTCGAACGTTTTCTATATCCAGAAAGGCCCGTACAGGACCTGCAACATGCGGTCGTCCATTATCCTGCTGAAATGTAGGGTTTCGCAAGGATAGAATGATGGGTAGAGCCACGGGTCGTAACACATCTGAAATGTAACGTCCACTGTTCAAAGTTCCGTCAATGCGACCAAGAGGTGTAACCAATGGCACCCCATACCATCACGCCGGGTGATACGCCAGTATCGCGATAACAAGTACACGCTTCCAATGTGCGTTCATCGCGATGTCGCCAAACACGGATGCGACCATCATGATGCTGTAAACAGAACCTGGATTCATCCGAAAAAATGACGTTTTGCCATTCGTGCACCCAGATTCGTCATTTTGTCCACCATCGCAGGCGCTCCTGTCTGTGCTGCAGCGCCAGCCGGTGTGGCCGACCGGTTCTAGGCGCTTCAGTCTGGAACCGCATGACCGATACAGTCGCAGGTTCGAATCCTGCCTCGGCCATGGATATGTGTGATGTCATTAGGTTAGTTAGGTTTAAGTAGTTCTAAGTTCTAGGGGACTGATGACCTCAGATGTTAAGTTCCATAGTGCTCAGCCCCATTTGAACCATTTCTGATGCAGCGTCAAGGGTAACAGCAGCCATGCTCTCCGAGCTGATAGTCCATGCTGCTGCAAACGTCGTCGAACTGTTCGTGCAGATGGTTGTTGTCTTGCAGACGTCCCCATCTATTGACTCAAGGATCGAGACGTGGCTTCACGATCCGTTACAGCCATGCGGATAAGATGCCTGTCATCTTGACTCCTAGTGATACGAGGCTGTTGGGATCGAGTACAGCGTTCCGTAATACCCTCCTGAACCCACCGATTCCATATTCTGCTAACAGTCATTGGATCTCGACCAACGTGAGTAGCAGTGTCGTGATACGATAAACCGCAATCGCGATAGGCTACAATCCGACCTTTATCAACGCCGGAAACGTGATGGTACGCATTTCTCCTCGTTGCACGAGGCATCACAACAATGTTTCACCAGGCAACGCCGGTCGACTACTGTTTGTGTATCAGAAATCGGTTGGAAACTTTCCTCATGTCAGCACGTTGTAGGTGTCCCCACAGGCGTCAACCTTGTGTGAACGCTCTGAAAAGCTAATGATTTGCGTATCACAGCATCTACTTCCTGCCGGTTAAATTTCGAGTCTGTAGCACGTCATCTTAGTGGTGTAGCAATATTAATGGCCAGTAGTGTATTATACTCGTGGTTGTGATGTTTGTAGGATGGTAGGACGTTTATAGGAGGATAAAAACCATGTTGCATCAGTTCACATTTCCTGAAAACACACACACAAAATCAGCTGTTTACTGAATTTCTCCACGAATTTTGCTCTGATTGTTAGTAAATTCCACCGCAGGTACCTGTTCATAACGAGCCAAACACTATCACATTTACCACGCCACGAATCTCACGTGCAGTGATCGGTTCTTGTAATTGCAAAGGGCACTAACCAATCTGCATGTATGTAGTATAAGTTAAAGTGTAGCCGCGCGGGATTAGCCGAGCGGTCTCAGGCGCTGCAGTCATAGACTGTGCAGCTGGTCCCGGCGGAGGTTCGAATCCTCCCTCAGGCATGGGTATGTGTGTTTGTCATTAGGATAATTTAGATTAAGTAGTGTGTAAGCTTAGAGACTGATGACCTTAGCAGTTAAGTCCCATAAGATTTCACACACATTTGAACATTTTTTTTTAAACTGACATAAATTTTCTAATTCTCTAAGAATAATACGGAGGAACGAAGAATTATGACGAAAAATAGAAATGTATTGTTATTTAACCGATCAGTATATTCTGACAAAAGTTGAGAGCTAGTTCTGAAAGCCATTAAAACTAGTCCTACCGTTCTCACCACTCGACACAATTGAGAGTCGATTCCTGATCTTTAATCCTAAACATGTACAGTTAATTGCTCACCGTAAAAGTGATGAATAATGCACATCTACATGATTACTCTACAGCTCACAGTTAGCTGTCTTGCAGAGGGGTCATCGAACCACCTTCAAGCTATTTCTCTATTGTTCCACTCTCCAAAGGCGCTCGGGAAAAACGAACAGTTAAATCTTTCTGTGCGAGCTCTGATTTCTATTACTTTATCATAATAATCGTTTCTCCCTAAGTAGGTGGTCGCCAAAAGACTATTTTCGCAATCAGAGGATAAACTTGGTGATTGGAATTTCATGAGAAGATCCAACCGCAACGAAAAATTCCTTCGTTTTAATGATAGCCACCACAATTTACGTATCATGTCCGTGCCATTCTCTCCCCTGTTTCACGACAGTACAAAACGAGCTATCCTTCTTTGAATTTGTTCGATGTCCTCTGTCATTCCCATTAGATACGGGTCGTACACTGCACCACCGATACTCCGGAAGAGAGTGTTAGCAATCTCTTTAGTGGACCTGTTACATTATTCAAGTGTTCTGCCAGTAAATCGCAGTCTTTGGTTAACTTTACCCACAACAATATCTATGCGATCTTTCCAATTTAAGTTATTCGTAATTGTGATCCCTAAGTATTTAGTAGAATTTACAGCCTTTAGATTTGTGTGATTTATTCAGTTACCTACACTTAGCGGATTTCTTTTAATGCTCATGTGGATGACTTCAGACTTTTCATTATTTAGAGTCAACTGCCACTTTTCGCACTATACAGGTATTTTGTATAAAACATTTTGCAATCTCAGGGGCTTGTCACTCGGTTTCTTATAATATAGCGGATTGTAAACAAAACTTTACATAGAAAAAAATTCGAGTATGTTCACTTTCACACAGTTCCCCAATAAATATTAGATATCTCATTCAATCGGAAAAACAATAAGGTCAGTCGTGATTGACGCTATCTGGATACAGACATGGACGGAATCACGGCACATACTTTAGTGGAGCGCAACATATTACATATGACTGACGCCGATCGAATAACCTCCCTAGTGTAGACACGGTCTTTATACACTGAAGAGCCAAAGAAACTGGTACACCTGCCTAACATCATTAGGACCCCGCCGAGCACGCAGAAGTGCCGCAGCACGGCGTGGCATGCAGTAGACTAATGTCCGAAGTAGTGCTGGAGGAAATTGACACCATGAATCCTGCAGGGCTGTGCATAAATCCGCAAGAATATGAGGGGCTGGAGATCTCTTCTGAACAGCACATCGCAAGACATCCCAAATATGCTCAATCATGTCTGGGGACTTTGGTGGCCAGTGTAAGTGTTAAAACTCAAAAGAATGTTCCTGGAACCACTCTGTAGCAGTTCTCGACGTGTGAGGTGTCGCATTGTAATGCTGGTGTTGTCCATGTTCGTCAGAATGCACGGTAGACATGAATGCATGCAGGTGATCAGACAGGATGTTTACGTACGTTTCACCTGTGAGAGTCGTATGTAGACGTATCAAGGGTCCCTTATCACTCCAATTCCACACGCCTCACACCATTATAGAGCCTCCACCAGCTTGAACAGTCCCCTGTTGACATGCAGGGTCCATGGATTCACGAGGTTCTCTCCATACCCGTGCACGTTCGTCCGCTCGATACAATTTGAAGCAAGACTCGTCCGATCGGGTAACACGTTTCCAGTCATCAACAGTCCAATGTCGGTGTTGATGGGCCCAGGCGAGGCGTAAAGCTTTGTGACGAGCTGTCATCATTGGTACACGAATGGGCCGTCGGCTCCAAAAGCTCATATCGATGATGTTTCGTTGAATGGTCCGCACGCTGACACTCATTGATGACCCAGTATTGAAATCTGCAGCAATTTGCGGAAGGGTTGTCTTTCTGTCACGTTGAACTTCTCTCTTCAATCGTCGTTGGTCACGCTGATGGTTGATTACAAACAGTGTGCAGGTGCCCATCTCTCCCAACAACAGGTGCAGTGCGCCAAGCAGTCTGGACAGTCCCTATGGGGGTGTGCCATGAAGCAATCAGGGCACGACAGGAGATCCCACTACTGCAACAGGGGGTGACAGGCTGTTCAGAGGCCATAGAGATGACTAAAACCAATAATCAGTCTACCGCTGGTGGGAAATAGACTTATGAGAATACTGCCCCAGGAGCAGTGGCTGGACCACCGCTACCTGAGATCAAAGCATGAGACTTTTTTTTGCAGCCTGTGCAATTGCAAAAGATGGTGTGATTTTCAAAATATCCTCTAAGGAAGGGTTTTCCAGTTTGAGGGCTGCAGTGTGAACCTGCAGCAGGAGCCAATTTGACTACAAAATTGCGGATCATTGAATCAGCATATGAAGTTTTGCAAGTTTGGACTGTACAAGTGAAATTGCAACATATACTCAACCTGTGCAATCTCAAAAGATTGTTTGATTTTTGAAATATCCTCTAACATAGGGCTGTCTAGTTTGAGGGCTGCATTGTGAACTTACAGATCAGGAGCTTATAGTGCTCTTGGATCACTGAACCAGCATACGAAGTCTTGCAAGCTAGGTTTGTACAAGTGAAATTGCAGCTTCTATTCAACCCTTGCAAACCCATTACCTGTGAGTGGTGCAACTAACCAAGCAGCTTGCGGTATTGATGGAACTTGAGGATGATGCAGTCACCTGGAATCATTGCGAATGATAATTGGACAGCAACAAATGCATCTCCTTGAATGTAAGCACAACTAGATTCGAGAGTGGAGCCAACTTCTTTACCAAGAAAAACGCCCCCAAGAAGTCCAAGAAAGGAAGAGCAATTGTTTGCAAGTGTCATGTGTCATGTGTTCTTGCAGGATCTTCTTCCGGCCGCAGTGATGTCGGATATCTGAAGTTTTATCGGATTCCTTGTATTCACGGTACACTCGTGAAATAGTCGTACGGGAAAATCCCCACTTCATCGCTACCACGGAGAATCTGTGTTCCACCGCACGTGTGCCGACTACAACACCACCTCCAAACTCACTTACATCTTGATAACCTGCCATTGTAGCAGCAGTAACTGATCCAACAACTGCGCCAGACACTTGTTGTCTTCTATAGGCACTGCCGACCACAGCGTAGTATACTTCCTGTTTTCATATCTCTGTATTTGAATACGCATGCCTATACCAGTTTCTTTGGCGCTTCGTGTATAATCCTGGTGCGGAAAGCGAAGGAAATACTAGCTCCCAAATTGCTTCCTGTATTCGCAGCAGCGCTCAGCCAGCATCCTTTTGGCTACAAATTATTTATATTATCGTTACTTGAAGGCCTACAACAATCTAAAATATTATGTAAGTAAATCTACACTCTCTTTACATCGGATAAAATTCTCAGCTCAATAATTTGTAAATTTTATCCCCCAGCACTTTTTAAACCAAACTATCTCGACGTAAATTTCTGTACCCTTCTTAAATTGCGATATCATGGAGGCACTTGGTAATATTTCATTATTCCTTATATCAAATGCAGTGCTGTGATTGTAGCTTTGTATCTCATTTAGTAAAATAAATTAATAATACCTTCTCTGAAAAAAAACTGATTTTTGCTTAATAATTCAAAAACTAACGGTGATAGCTTCATTAAATCTTCCGCCTTACACTTGTCATAAACCGAACCTAATTCCGACCTAATTCTAAGTTCATTGTTAAATGCTTCTAAAATTTCCGAAAACTGAAATTCTGTAGAACTTAATATTCATACAATGCTGAGATACGAAGCCTTTGACGTTGGCTTAGTTTTACATAACTCGGCCAAGTTTTAAAAATATTTAAATATTTAATTTTACATAATATTATTCTGCTATCTCCTTGTTCGCTCTGCTCACTATATACGACAGGGACTGCCACCTTCATCTTGGCCGAGCGACAGGGAAAAATCAATTAGTTGCTTGACACACTACCGATACTGGCAAGCGCTTGCTTCCCCACATTACACCCTCTTTTATTTTGTGACAACATATTTTAGAACGAAGTACTGGCAGCTAGTACGTACTATAACCTCATATTCCTACTACAATCAGTTGCCAGCAAGTTTTTCTCATTTTTCGATAGTCATCCAAAACAGTTATATAAACATCAAAACATCGATCAAAAAAATGGCTCTGAGCACTATGGGACTTCACTTCTGAGGTCATCAGTCCCCTAGAACTAGTTAAACCTAAAGAACCTAAGGACATCACACACATCCATGCCCGAGGCAGGATTCGAACCTGCGACCGTAGCGGTCGCGCGGTTCCAGACTGTAGCGCCTAGAACCGCTCCGCCACTCTGGCCGGCTGTGTCTATTACATTTGCATTTCTAAATAACATGCGTTTCTTAACTATTTTATCTTCCCATATTATCGACCACGTTTGTTAGTATTTACATATTAATTGATTGTTTTCCTTACCGCATATAAACGCCTTTTATAGCACTTTTTGAGAGATGGAGGAAACAAATATTTAACTCATTTCCAGTTTCTTATTGAGTACATCTGCCTACTGGTGCCATTACACCGCATTTCTCCATTAAGTACGTTATCCGAATAACCTCATTTCCATTTTCCTTACGTCAGTCTGATGACACGTTTACACAAATTTCTGGCACGAGCATAATGCCACTTCCTCACATCTACTAGAAATAATAGCAAAAACGCTTTTGCTAGTCACTGTATGGCACAAGTTTATTACATTCTCTCAACTAGAGGCAACATAATAACCAATTTAAAACATAACTTTATTAGATTTTAGACAAATTCGACTTTCACTATATTTAATTCAAGGCATTTAAATATTTCTCTAGTAATCATTAAGTCCATCTTTTCCTATGGTCTTCTCTGTTCCCGTCTGAAGCCTCGTTATTTCAATGAACATTATTTTTAACTCATTGTTGCAAAATTATAATTCTTACTAAGATCGATCAGAAAACTCTACTCTACTTATAGGAAAGATAAGAGGAGGAAGTGAAACATAAAGGAAACGATTTCATTCAGCTGTGACTGCACACTTTGCCAGACTGTGTATCTGCCAAATAGTGGAAGATTCCCTACAGACTCTAATTAGTACTATCTACAAATATCTACAGATCCAACATGTTGCTGAGACCCAATCGTTTCTTACTTGTAGGAAACTTAAGTCTGTAACCATTTGCATGTGATTCACCTAATATTTTAAACAGCCCTGGGATACTTGTATAAACTCAGTGTCTTCCTCCAAGCACCCTAACACTCCCCCTTTTTCATTACTCTAATGGATAGTCCCCATGTCTCATTATTATTAACAACATGCTTTCCAATGGAAGGCACAGTAATTATTTCAGAATTTGGCAAAGTTAATACTACTTTGCTCTGATCAAAGTCAATCTTTCCTTGACACTTTGGAAAGAAATTAGGGCCAGTTAACATATTGACACTTGAACCAAACACAAGTAAACAAGGGTGATTTATACAGACTTCTTTTATATCTATGTGTATTTGTTATGTATGAGGCCTCATGGAAAAAGGGTGACCCGGCTGAGTCACGAAATTTGACACTTTAGTCCGATCAAAAGCGGTGGCCATTATTGCACGCGTTGATCACGTTGGCAAACGTGAGGATCAATGAACTATACTTGACGGGATGTATCTGGAACATCTTAGGTGATCATAAGTTAGTAGACAGGAATACAATTAAATACTTAGCTTTCATTCAGCATCAGCGATGAACGTCGATCTTGACTTTGTACAATAATATTTACAAGTGCAGTTATAGACTGAACTGCGAATACTGCTTTACAATTCTGTTTGCTTCACACATATAGATTAATTGGCAATGCATAAACTGTATGTGGCGCCTGGCTAGGTTGTAGCTACTGACTTAGCTGAAGGCTATGCTAACTAGCGTCTCTGCAAATGAGATCTCTGAAGCTATAACTATTAAAGTAGACTGGAGAACAGGGTAGTGCGCTAGCTTGTCTTGTAAGACCAGCCGAGTGGCGGCGCTCGGTCTGCTAGCGTCGACAGTGGCGACTCGCGGGTCCGATGTGTACTGACGGACCGCGGCCGATTTGAAGCCTACAACCCAGCCAGTGTGCTGCCTTGCGGTGACACCACAGTAACAATGCTTCTTGTTTCACTACTCTAGAAATTTTTCCTGTAGCATGTGCCGACCTTAATCCAGATATTCTCATTGTAGTTTACTTATTCTTGTTAGTAACTGAATCAAAGAGGGCTTGGGAAGACATACTTCCTTCACTGCCACTGTCCAGAAGACGACACACTGTTATGCCTAAAATATTTAATGCTATAATAGTGTGGCCCGTTCTACTTGGTACAGATGCCTCATGAAATTTGTCAGTCAAATATTTTTCAATCTACCTCCAGCTAAATAATCGGTTTCAGTTGCTATTACATTTATTCTTAGAATAATGGGGTCATCAGTAATTACATTTTCGCCTGCCTTTTTAGCCCCTCCACCAATTTCAAATTAAACCGTTTGACGACCCCTTCTACGTTTGTTTGTTCCACATCAGCTAAACTTTTCGAGCAACTGCATTCCTTTGAACCATTGCCATAAATATCATCGTTTGCTTCTATCTCCATTGATAAGTTACCACAGCTCACAGATTTCTCAACATTATTAAATTAGCTATCTCCTTTACTTATTTACACCTCTTAAAAACTATGTAATACTAAATCACTTCCCCCAGAGGAAGCTTAGATCTCAGATATGCAGCAGTATCAAAAACGTAAGCACTTACCTCATCTTCGTTACTATCTGTTATAAATGAATTAGTTTGCTTTTCCCTACTATTTGTACTGTTTTACTTTTCAAGCTTATCTGTCTTTTCTATCACGTGAAAAACTCTTTCTGTGATATAACCAGTATATCTGGACAAATAATCAGTGGCTATTTAAATATAATCCCTGTCACCGTTTTGTGTGTGTTGCAATACTTACGTCTGTTTGACATTCACCAGCTGGGTAATTGCCTCCACCTGGCAAAGGCCAGTTTCCTCATGGACGGGAATTAGTTTCACTCATGCAGTCTACTTCACTCGTCATTACATTTTCAGACTGGAACACATTTTTTCTCCCTGCTCTGTCTCAAAAGTACATTTTCTGCTGGTCTGTTTTCTGCATAATTTTGAAAACGTGGCGGATGTCGACCTCCTCTTTCTCTACATCTGCCACGATCACACTGGACTCGCATTTGGGAGGACGATGGTTCAAACTCCTGTCCAGCCATCCTCATTTAGGATTTCCGTGATTCTCCTAAACCGCTTCAGGCAAAAGCTGGGATGGTTCCTTTGAAAGGGCACGGCCGACCTCCTTCCGCTTCGTTTCCTAATACAGTGGGACCGATGACCTCGCTGTTTGGTCCCCGCCCCAAATCAACCAACCAACCAATCTCCCACGATAGTAGAGATTTCGTATTCAGAACTTCTAAGCTTCTAACATTCACGTTTCCGCCCTGATCATTTCTGTTTTTTACATTCCTGTTAGGTTCAAATGGTTCAAATGGCTCTGAGCACTATGGAACTTAACATCTATGGTCATCAGTCCCCTAGAACTTAGAACTACTTAAACCTAACTAACCTAAGGACAGCACACAACACCCAGTCATCACGAGGCAGAGAAAATCCCTGACCCCGCCGGGAATCGAACCCGGGAACCCGGGCGTGGGAAGCGGGAACGCTACCGTACGACTACGAGCTGCGGACATCCTATTAGGGAGCCTGTTATTATTGTGTACTGGTTCATCATTGGATGTCACTCTCTCTACCCTTTCTAGTTGTTCAGCGCTTCTACACCCATCAAAAAAAGTTTTCCATCATCCTGTTTCCCAGAACTCCTGAAGATAGACGTTAACTGTGAATATTGTATCACAGACACAGTCCCTTTGACTGTTCAGAGATATCACTAAACGTGCAGAAAGATGTAAACAACCATGCATGAGCAGCGCCTATTAGACGGAGGGTGTCCGACAGCCGATCAGTTCCAGTCATTCCACCAAGAAGGAGGTACACAGCTCGTGTTGTCTGTAGTTTAACCATGCATAGACGGTCAATACCGCGGTTCGATTGCGTACGCATTGTTACTTTGTGCCAGAAAGGGCTCTCAACAAGAGAACTATCCAGACATCTCTGAGTGGACCAAAGCGATGTTGTTCGGACGTAGAGGATATACAGAGAAACAGGAACTGTCGATGACATACCTGGCTCAGGCCGCCCAAGGGCTACTACTGCACTGGATGACCGCTACCTACGGCCTATGGCTCGGAGGAACCTTGACAGCAACGCCACCATGTTTAATAACGATTTTCGTGCAGCCACAGGACGTCGTGTTACGACTCAAACACTCAAACTGTGCGCAATAGGCTGCATGATGTACATCTTCACTCCCGACGTCCATGGCGAGGTCCATCTTTGCAACCACGACACCATGCAGTACGGTACAGATGAGCTCAACAACATGCCGAATGGACCGCTCAGGACTGGCATCACGTTCTTTTCACCGATGAGTGTCGCACATGCCTTCATCCAGACAATCGTTGGATACGTGTTTGGAGGCAACCCAGTCAGGCTGAAAGCATTTGACACACTGTCCAGCGAGTGCAGCAAGGTGGAGGTTCCCTGCTCTTTTTGGGTGGCATTATGTGGGGCCGACGTACGCTGCTGGTGGTCATGGGACGGCGCCGTAACGGCTGTACGATACGTGAATGCCATATACGTGCAACCATATCGGCAGCATTTTGGCGAGGCATTCGTCTTCATGGACGACTATTCGCGCCCCCACCGTGCACATCTTGTGAATGAATTCCTTCAGGATAACGACATCGCTCGGCTAGGGTGGCCAGCATGTTCTCCAGACATGACCCCTATCGAACATGCCTGGGATAGATTGAAAAGGGCTGTTTATGGACGACATGACCCACCAACCACTCTGAGGGATCTACGAGGAATCACCGTTCGGGAGTGGGACAATCTGGACCAACAGTGCCTTGCTGAACTTGTGGGTAGTATGCCACGACGAATACAGGCATGCATCAATGCAAGAGGACATGCTGCTGGGTATGGTGGTACAACATACAATGTGTGGTTTTCATGATCAAAAAAAAGGGTGTAAATGATGTTTATGTTGATCTCTATTACAATTTTCTGTACAAGTTCCAGAACTCCCGGAACCGAGGTGATACTAAATAGTTTCTTTATGTGTGTATCTGCATTGTCTCTAGCCGCGGAAGTTATTCTCTTCTGCCAATACCAAGGCAGTTTGCCTTCTATCACCATGATTATAATTTCCGGCTTCATCTTTTCTGCCAGATGCGACAGATGTGAAACCAACTTATTAGACAAATATTTAATAAATCCTCGACCAGGAGTGTACTTTTTGCTATTCGAACATTCTCTTAATACATCATTTTCTTTTTTGTAGGACCAATATTCACTCATGAAAGCAGATTTGAATTCTGCCAGTGTTAAATGATGGACCTAGGTTATATCAACCTAACGCAATCAACACAACTCTCCCTAAATTGCCTCCTTGTATAAACGCTAGGTTTCCTTGCATCTGGCATCAGCAATATGCTACAACTCTAAGCTTGGTCCTATTCCATTCACTTAGCAGCTTAATCAAAATCATCCTCAATTAACAACTAGGCGGCAGTGATCTTCACTCCAGCAATTACTTCATTATCCCTTTCTTGATAATCTCAAGAATAGAGCTAAGTACTGTATCTTTCTTTCAGTTACTGTCCAATTTCAAACAAGAACCACAGCAACAGACTCCATTCAGTGGGAAATTAAAAAACTTTATACTCATCATTACTTCTCACTGTTTATACACTGTTCATTCTCTACCTTCAGAGGCAATTCATACCTACAGGGAAAATTCACTTAAGATAACTTCATCTTTCCTGTATCCATTGCAGCCACAGACGAAATAATTTCATTGTCTACCTCAAACAATATTCAGTACAACTTACTATGGTAGCGGGCTACGAGGAAGTTGAATGCCTTCCGGAACAATGGACGTCGATGGCCGATAGAGGACAGTGTCGCCGCAGCGCTGCACTCAGCAAGAGAGTGCGCCATCGTCGCGCCACGTGAATACACCGGCCAATAGTGTCCTTTTTTTTTTCTTTATTGATTTTCAATTCCCCCCGAAGGGGGCGGGCCGGCAGCAGCTTACTACGCTGCTCTACAGCCTACAGACTTTTTTTAAAGAAAGGAAGAAGAAAGAAACAAGGAAAAACAGGCGATAAAATGGCGATTTAAAGTGAAAAATGGCGTAAAATTGCGGAAAGTTAAAACAGAAAGCAAAAGGGGGTTGGCAATGTAGATAAAAGACACAGGAATGAGACAAGTAACACAGTAGACATACAATTAAAAAACATGGCGACAGTCTGGTTTCTGTTCGCAAGTAATAAAAAGCACACCCAGCGACAGTATGATGGCTGTTCGCTACACTTCCCAAAAGACACAACACGGAGCACGCACTGGAAAAACACACTGTAAAACACTGCACGAAAAAGGCGGCACAAAGATGGCACTCCCGACCCAAGGCGGATGGGGGGGGGGGGACCTGGAGTAGGGGGAAAAACAAGGAGGGAGGAGAGGAAAAAACGAAAAGGGGGGGGGAACCAAGGAGGGTGAGGATTAATAAAGGGGGAGAAGGGCAGACGCGAGAGGGAATGAGAGGAGGCAGAGGAGGGAAATGTAAAAGGACACGGGGGAGAGAAGGGGGCAAAGAGAGGGGAGGTGGGGAAGAAAGAGGATGGAAGGGGGGGGGAGAGGGAGCCCGGGAAATGGACAGAGGAAAGGAGGGGGAGTGAGGATCAGAGTTGATAGGAGGGATAAATGGAGGGAGAGAGGGCATCATCTGGGAGGGGGAGTTGATGGAAGCCACCTTGGGAAAGGGGATGTAGGGTGTAGAGATGGAGGGTAGGGGGGACACAACGGTGAAGATGGGGCAGGGGGCGGGGATCGGAGAGGAGAGGAGCAACCAGGGGGTGAGGGGGTTCAAGACGGTGGGAGGTGTAGAGGATGTGGATATGTTCAAGGAATAGGAGCAGATGGGGGAAAGGAATGAGATCATAGAGGATCCGCGTGGGGGACGGGAGACGTATACGGAAGGCAAGGCGGAGTGCATGACGCTCAAGGATCTGGAGGGACTTATAGAATTTGGGGGGGGGGGGCAGATCACCAGGCAGGACTGGCATAAAAGAGGATGGGACGGATTAAGGATTTGTAGGTGTGGAGGAAGGTAGAGGGGTGCAACCCCCATGTCCGGCCGGAGATGAGTTTGAGGAGTCGGAGGCGGTTGTGGGCTTTGGATTGGATGGAGCGGAGATGAGGGATCCAGGTGAGGTGATGGTCAATGGTGAGGCCTAGGTAGGTGAGGGTGGGGGTGAGGTGGACAGGACGGGCACAGACAGTAAGGGAGAAATCCAGGAGCCGAAAGGAGTGAGTGGTACGACCTACGATGATTGCCTGGGTCTTGGAAGGGTTGAGTTTCAGGAGCCACTGGTTACACCATGCAGCAAAAAGGTCAAGGTGATCCTGGAGAAGGCGTTGGGACCGTTGGAGGGTAGGAGCGAGGGCGAGGAATGCGGTGTCATCCGCATATTGCAAGAGGTGTACTGGAGGGACGGGTTGGGGCATATCGGCCATGTACAGGAGGTAGAGGAGAGGGGAGAGGACAGAGCCCTGGGGCACACCTGCAGAGGGGTAGAATGTGTAGGAAGTGGCATCATGGATAGTAACATAGGAGCGACGGTGGGAGATGAAGGAGGCCACCAGACGGATGTAGTTGATAGGAAGGGCGTAGGTTTGGAGTTTAAACAGGAGACTGGGATGCCAGACACGGTCGTAGGCCTTTTCGAGGTCAAGGGAGCGACGGGAGTTAAGCTGGAGGGAGAGGAGATGAGTGAGGCGGAGGAGTTGGTCATCAGCAGAGAAGGAAGGTCGAAAGCCACATTGGGTGTTTGGGAGGAGGTGGTTTTGGCGGAGGTGGTGATGGATGCGCCGGGAAAGGATGGATTCCAAGAGCTTGCTGAACACTGATGTGAGACAGATAGGACGATAGGAAGAGGCATCAGATGGAGGCTTGTTGGGTTTGGAGAACATCAGGATACAGGAGGTTTTCCACAGGTCGGGACAGAAGCCAGTGGCAAGGATGACATTGTAGAGGGTGGCAAGGAGTGAAAGGAACGAGGGAGGGCAGTGTTTCAGGTGGCGGTAGGTAATGCAGTTGTGGCCAGGAGCAGTGTTGCGTTTGGTGCGGAGTGTGAGGCTGATGTCCTGGGTAGTGATGGGAGTGTTAAGTTCAGATGGTGGTGTGTGGCCCAAGTACTGGAAGCTAGAAGCAAGGGGAGGAACAGACATATTCGTACACTCCATGACATCAGGGAAGAGGGAATAATCAAAGTGGGGATCATCTGGGATGGAAAAAACATCAGAGAGGTGGGAGGCAAAGTGGTTGGCCTTACTGAGGTTGTCAGGAAAGGGATGGTCATTAAGGAGGAGAGGGTACTGGGGGGTGGGGCGGTTCCCAGTAAGGCGGTCGAAAGCAGACCAATACTTGGAAGAGTTTATGGGGAGCGTGGTGTTGAGTTGTGTACATGTCTGGCGCCAGGCACGGCGTTTCTTCGCAGTAAGCAGGTTGCGGATGTGTCGTTGTAATTGCTGGTGGCGGGTAAGTGTATCCCGGTCACGAGTGCGGAGAAAAGAGCGGTAGAGGCGGCGGGACTCTCGAAGGAGAAGAACGGCCTGTGGAGGCAGGGCGGGGCGGTGAGGGTGGATGGCTTTGGTGGGGATATGGGTCGCGACGGCGTCAGACAAGGTCTGGTGCAGGAAGGCAGCAGTGTGAGAGATGTCATCAGGAGACTGGAGGGTAAGGTCGTGGCCGTCAACCTGGGTGTGAATGGAGTCCCGGTAGGCATCCCAGTTGGCACAGGAGTAATCATGGACAAGTTTAGGAGGGACGGCAGGGCGAGGAGCGTTGCGGGGATGGCGACCATTAGAGATAGTGAGGAGAACAGGAGCATGGTCACTGCCAATGAGGTCAAGGACATCCGCGGTGATGCGCCCAAGGAGGTTGGGAGAGGCAAGGACCATGTCAGGAGTGGTGTTGGATTCGGGTTGGGTGTGCTGAGGCAGGGGAACCAGGTCTCCCTGGAGAGTGGTGAGAAACTGATGCTACCACTGGAGGTCCGCAGGATCAGAGCTGTGGATATTGAGGTCGGCGGCAATCACGTAGGTGGAGAAGGTGCGGTCAATGTGGGCCAGGAAATCGTACGGGATGGGGGTGCGAGGGCGGACATAAATGGTGGCACAGGTGATGGTAAGGGTGGGGAAGAAGAGGCTGAGGGTGAGATGCTCGGCAGGATTGTTAAGGAGAGGTTGGGGCCGGACAGGGAGGTGCTTGAGGTGGCCTATAGCAACTCCGCCACGCGCCAGAGGGTACGGATTATCGGTGCAGTGTAGGGTGTAAGGAGCCGTGGAGACGGAGGTACGGGGTTGAAGGAAGGTTTCATTTAGGACGAAGGCATCCACGCGGTGCTGACGGAGGGTGTGGAGGAAGAGGAGTTTGTGGGTGGGCAGGGAGCGAATGTTGTGATACAGGATACGGTAGGGTTGTTGTACCATGGGAGGGGAGAGTTAGACGAGGGTGGTGAGGGGGGTGAAGGTAAAGTGGGCCTGGTTGTGGGAGTATGTGGCATAGGTGGTAAGATGGAAGATGGAACGGGCAGCGAGGGCGATTTGGGAAAGAGTGTGTGAGCGCTGGAAGGGGTGGATGTTTTGGAGCACAATGGTAGTGAAACGGATGATGTCCTCAGCAGTAGGGGGAGGGCGGAGCGAGTTGTTGGGGTGGATGGGGTCATCAACAGGACAGACAGGAACGGTGAGCTCAGGGAAGACTGGTGCAGGTTGCGCTTTACACTTCGAGGAGTAGGTAGGGTGTGGTTCGTTGCAAGTGTTGCAGGAGGGGGGAGAGGTGAGGTTGGGGCAATTCTTGAGGAAGTGGGAAGCTTTGCAGTGGGGACAAGTAGGGGGGTTCTTGCAGGCAGAGGTAACGTGGTCGTTGTAGGTGAGACAGTGTTGGCAGCGGTAGGATTGGACTGGGGAACGGGAGGGGTCCACCTTATGGCGCTGATTGTAGATGAGGGTTCCCTCGGTGAGGAGGCAGTCAATGGAGGAGGAGGATTCGGTGAATATCCGCATGAGAAAAGTCGGCCCGGCATCACTGAAGATGCAACGGGCTGAGCGGATTTCAATGTCGGGCCGGGAGTTGAGTTCCGCCAACACCTCAGCCTCCGTGATCATGGGGCTAAGCTTCGTGATCACAGCGGTGAAGGTTGGCGGACGTCGGGGAGGTTGAGGCTGATGGGGAGAGGATGGGGTGTGGTAGGGGGTGAGGGTTGCACATTGGCCAAATTGGATACGGGGGATGCGGGAGAGGAGATCGGTGTGGAAGGAGGCATTGGAGGATTTAATGAGGACCAAGTCCATGCGAGGAATCAGAAGGGAGATGGGGATTTGGGGTAGTATTTCCAGATGGCGAGGGTGAGGGAGCGGGCATCAAGGAATTGAGGGTCAGGATTGGAGAGGACAAAGGTGTGGGTGGCAGGCATGGCGGGGGCGGGGGTTGGGGCTGCGTCCATGGGGGTGGGTGGGTCACGGGGATTGGGTTTTTTTTTGGAGGAGACTTCGGGGGAAGGGTCAGCATTCGGGCACTTTGAAGGTTTCGTGGTCACGACTGGGTGGAGAGGGGGCAGGGGGACAGGTTGCAGGGGGAGATTGCGGGGGGCAGGACCACCCTGAGCAGCGGATGACGCAGACGGAGGGTGTGTGGGCGTCACAGAGACTGTGGAACGGCGAGCCCAGATCCATGCTGGCTTGGAGCCCGTCGGAGGCGGTGCAGGGAGCGGTGGGAAGTCAGTAGCTGTCGATGGGGCGACAGTGATAGGGGAGGAGGAGTTGGGGGTTGTTACAGCCGAAAGTGGAGCAGGGGTGGGGTGGACAGGGAGAGAAGGAAGGATGGGAAGTGGTGTGGAGGATGAGCTCCATGTGATGGTGGAGGGAGGGAGAGGTGAAAATGATAGTGGTGGTGGTGTTGGGTTGGGACATGGTGGCGGCGCGCGAGAAGGGCGGCGGCGGCGACCAGACGGCGGCGGAGGCGGGCACCGGCAGGTGGCGGCGGCGGCGGCGAGCACCGGCAGGCGGCGGTGAGCACCGGCAGGCGGCGGCGGCGGCAGGCGGCAGGCGGCGGCGGCGAGGACCGGCAGGCGGCGACCAGGCGGCGGCGGCGGCGGCGGGCATCGGCAGGCGGCGGCGGCGGCGAGGACCGGCAGGCGGCGACCAGGCGGCGGCGGTGGCAGGCAGCGACCAAACGGAGGCGGTGGCGGCGGCGAGCACCGGCAGGCGGCGACCAGGCGGCGGCGGCGAGCACCAGCAGGCGGCGACCAGGCGGCGGCGGCGAGCACCAGCATTCGGCTGCGGCGAGGAGGACCAGACGGCGAGCAGTAGTGACGGCGAGCAGACGACACGGCAAGGAAACGGTGGGGATCTTCCACGTCGCAGTTGCACCCTGAGAGTAGCCCAGGCAGTGAAAGTCTTCGATGAAGAAGAGAGGCAATCCAACCCTCGAAATGAATAGTGTCCCTTGCGGCCGGCATAAATACTGCCGCCTCACGACCGCTCAGTCATCTCGAGGGTTGCATACCCCACTTCTACACTGCGTGGGCTACCCTCAGGGTGCATCAACGGTGTCGAAGCGCTGTTGCTGTCCGTCCATCTGCCCGCCCGCCTGCCTGTCCGTTTGCCGCCGCCGCCGCTGCCGCCGCCGGCCGAGGATCCTGGGCCATTCCCTTTGGCCACCGTCGCCCAGCTGCTACCCAGAGGGATTCGCCAGACCGCCTCCACCACCTACGTCATCCTTCGCCGCCGTCGCCGTCACCACCGTCTTCACCCCCCACTTGCACACCACCACCATGTCCCACCCCATCACATCCACCATTTTCACCTCCCCATCAGCTGCTCCAACCTCCATCAGATGCAGCTCATCTGCCGCCCCCATCCCCGTCCTCCTTTCCCTCCCTGTCCACCCCACTCCTGCGCCGTTTTCGGGTGTCACTTTCCCAGACTCTCCCTCACACTTAGCTATCGCCTCATCGCTGTCTCCTAACTTTCCACCACTCACTGCACCACCTATGACAGGCTCGCAGCCGGATCAGATTTCCACCTGCTGCGCCACAGTCCCGACACCTCCCCCTCCTACCCATCCCCGAGCACCCTACCCACCCTGCCCTGTCCAAGAAACCTACTAAACGCTCTAATGTTGGCACTGCCCCCACCGTCTCCACAAAGAAAACCCCTGATCCCTGTGACCCACCTACCCCCATGGACGTGACCCCGGCCCCCATCCCTATAATCCCTTATACCCACACCTTCATCCTCCTCAATTCTGACCCTCAATTTCTCGACACCTGAACCCCCACCCTGGCCATCCATAAATACTTCCCCAATGTCCCCATCTCCCTTCTCATTCGTCGAAAGAACTCAGTACTCATTAAATCCCAAAGTGCTTCCTTCCACACCAATATCCCCTCCAAAATCCCAAGTATCCAATTTGGCTCACAAGCCACCCTTACCTCCTACCAAACCCCTCCTTCTCCCTGACAGCCTCAACCTCCCCGGCGTCCACCTACCTCCACTGCCATGATCACAGAGCTTAGCACTGCAGTCACGGAGGCTGAGGTGCTGGAGGAATTAAATTCCCATTATGACATTGAAAGCTACTCAGCCCGTCACATCTTCAGTGATGCTGGGCCAACAAACCTAATCCACCGAACCTCGAATCCTCCTCCTGCATCGAGGGCCTCCTTACAGAGGGAGCCCTAATCTGCCATAGAGGTCATAAAGTGGACCCCTCCCATTCTCCCCTCCAATTCTACCACTGCCAATGCTGCCAAAAGTACAATGACCACGTCACTGCTGCCTGCATGAGCACCCCTACCTGTCCCCACTGCAAAGCTTCCCACTTCTTGAAGAACTGACCCAATCTCGCCTCTCCCCCCTGCTGTAATACCTATAACGATCCCCATCCTACCTACTCCTTGAAATGTAAAGTGAAACCTCCTCCCATCACCCCTGAGCTCACCATCCCTGTCTGCCTCGTCGATGATCCCATACTGGAGATGACACCATAGTCCTCCAAAACATCCACCCTGTCCCACACCCCCACACCCTTTCCCAAAGTGCCCTCACTGCCTGTTCTGTCTTCCACCTCACCACCTATGCCACTACTCACACAACCAGGACCACTTCATCTTCACCCCCCTCATCATCCTCAACTAAATCTCCCCTACCATGGCATGACAACATTACAGTATCCTCTACCATAATATCAGCTCCCTGCCCACCCACAAACTCCTCTTCCTCCATCCTAAATGAAACCTTCCTTCAACCCTGTATCTCTGTCTACACAGCTCCTTACACCCTCGACTATACCGATAACCCTTACCCCGTGGCGCGTGGTAGGGTTGCTATCAGCCACCTCAAGCACCTCCCTGTTTGTCCCCAACCTCTCCTCAACAATCGTGCTAAGTATCTCACCCTCAGCCTCTTCTTCCCCACCCTTACCATCACATGTACCACCATATACATCCGCCCTCATACCCCCATCCTGTACAATTCCTGACCCACAATGACCGCACCTTCTCCAGCTACGTGACTGCTGCAGACCTCAGTATCTACAGCTGTTCTCCTGCCAAAACCCAGTGGTGGCATCGGTTTATCACCACCCTCCAGGAAGACCAGGTTCCCCTCCCCAACACACCCGACCCAGATCCAACACCACTCTCGATGTGATCCTACAGTCTCCCAACCTCCTTTGGTGCATCACTGCTGATGTCCTTGACCTAACTGGCAGTGACCATGCTCCCGTCGTCCTCACTACCTCTGATGGTCGCCATCCACGCCCTGTTCCTCGCCCTGACCTTCCTTCTAAACTTGTCTTGATCTGGTCCCGTGCCAAATTCGATGCCTACCAGAACACCATACACACAGAAAGATAGATCCTTTATCATTTAGCTACAAAATAGCGGGTCAGCAACAGGAAGCAGTTAATACCATAAATTATCTGGGAGTACGCATTAGGAGTGATTTAAAATGGAATGATCATATAATGTTGATCGTCGGTAAAGCAGATGCCAGACTGAGATTCATTGGAAGAATCCTAAGGAAATGCAATCCGAAAACAAAGGAAGTAGGTTACAGTACGCTTGTTCGCCCACTGCTTGAGTACTGCTTAGCAGTGTGGGATCCGTACCAGATAGGGTTGATAGACGATATAGAGAAGATCCAACGGAGAGCAGCGCGCTTCGTTACAGGGTCATTTAGTAATCGCGAAAGCGTTACGGAGATGATAGATAAAATCCAGTGGAAGACTCTGCAGGAGAGACGCTTAGTAGCTCGGTACGGGCTTTTGTCAAAGTTTCGAGAACATACCTTCACCGAAGAGTCAAGCAGTATATTGCTCCCTCCTACGTATATCTCGCGAAGAGACCATGAGGATAAAATCAGAGAGATTAGAGCCCACACAGAGGCATACCGACAATCCTTCTTTCCACGAACAATACGAGACTGGAATAGAAGGGAGAACCGATAGAGGTACTCAAGGTACCCTCCACCACACACCGTCAGGTGGCTTGCGGAATGTTGATGTAGATGTAGATGTAGATGTAGACACCTAGGTAGAACGCCACGACCCTACCCTCCAATCTCCTGATGACATCTCCCAAACTGCTGCCTTCCTCCACCAGACCTTTTCTGACGCCGTCGTCACCCATATCCCTACCATTGTGTCCCCTCTACCCTCCATCTCTACACCCATCATCTCCTTTCTCGAGATGGCTTCCATCAACTCCCCCTCCTAGATGATGCCCTCCATTTATCCCTCCTACCAAATGAGATCCTCACCTACACCTTCCTCCCTCTGTCCTTTTTCTGGGCTCCCTCTCCCCTGCCTTCCATCCTGTTTTTTCTTCACCCACCCACTCCTTGACTCCATTCTCTCCCCCCGAGTCCTTTATCATTACCCTCCACTGTCTTCCCCACTCCTTTCTCGCGTCCACCCTGCTCCCCCCTTTTTCTGTGCCCTCTCCGTCCATCGGTTCCCCCCTTTTTAGCTTTTCCTCTCCTCCCCCCTTTTTCCCCTCATCTGTCTGGGTCCTCCCCTCCCTCCGTACCCGTATGCCTTCGTACTCTATATTTCGGTGTTTTCCGTGAGTGTTCAGTGTTGTGCGTCCCCATTTTAAAGTGTTGTAAACAGAAACCAGACTGTCGCTTTGTTTTTTAATTGTACCTGTCTATTTCCTAAGTGTTTTTAATCATCATCACTGACCCCTTTGTTTTTTTATGATTTCTTCACAACTTTTTCGCCATGTACCAGTTTTACCACCTCTTCCTTTTGTTATACCTCCTCATTATGGTTTTTAACTTTATCTGTAGGCTGCATAGCGGCGTATTACGCTGCTGCCAGCCCGCCACCCGCTCTCAGGGGAGGGGGGAGGGGGGGATCGAAATACGATAAAGGAAAAAATATGCTCAGTCACTTATGTACTCCGTCTGATAGCGTGCGTCACTATCTCCACTGTACTATTGACTACTCGCCGACGACTTCGCTTTGATATTGTTTTTTTTCTCTGGTCTCAGTTTGCATTGTGGCTTGTAGTTTGATCTGTTGACTGCACTGCGTCGAAAGCTTGTCACACTTCGTTGTAGCGTAGATTGCCATTGCCTTGCTCTTGTTGTGTCGGCTCAGCCGTTCGTCTGCCCTGTCTGCGGTCTTCCCGCCTGCGTCGTCACTGTTTCTCGCCTGTTCTCTGACGTGTGCACCGGTATCCGGCGACTCACGGACATAGAAATAACAGTGAGAGAAATCATGAGTCGTCATCCACAATTAACATTAACAGGACACAGAAACCATCTCTTGAAATAATTCAACATTATTCATTCCTCGACAACTTATAAAGGTTCACAACCATTTAACTTTCAATGGCCGGTTCTAGGCGCTACAGTCTGGAACCGCGAGACAGCTGCGGCCGCAGGTTGGAATCCTGCCTAGGGCATGGATGTTTGTGATGTCCTTAGGTTAGTTAGGTTTAAGTAGTTCTAAGTTCTAGGGGACTGATGACCTTAGAAGTTGAGTCCCATAGTGTTCAGAGTCATTTGAGCCAATTTTCAGTGATCATTGACACACACACACAGTTCCTTTCATAGCGACTCTTATCTTTTCACAATTTCTGCGTTAAGATATACTGATACTATGAGAACTACATTCATACAAACAAAAAACAGGAACCTCATTTCATCTAAACGACTGAAGAACTGTATACTCAGAAATGAAAAAAGAAAAATATAAGCCAACTCAACATGACAGTCCATGCTAACACGTCAGTCATACAAAGTAACTGATTTTGCTACATAGAAAAATACTTATTCAATACAACATACCACAGTTCAACACCCACAAACTGTGGTATCGATAGCTACGATGCCACAACGTAGGTCCGCTCTGCTAGGTTGGCACTACGAGAGACACCGACGACAGCGCCCTCTAGCCGGTGCTGTCGGGGTCTACGAGCTCCACGACTGCTTCAGCCCATTTCATCAGGTGCAGACAACCAGGACACTTCACTTCAACTTCGCACCACCTTGCAAGTTATTTAACATGTTTGCATATGTCTATCCGCTAGTAAAGGTGCCTTAACTGTATCTGCAGTACCGAGAGATTAGTACCTTTTCCTGTTCCTGTTCCTTACCCACGCGCCGCCTCCCAGGCGGGATACAAAACAAACAATCACAAATGATCATATCATATTACCTCATCATACCACCCAGTGATCACAATTATCCATTACCAATGTTAAAAATTATTCACCAAACCCCTTGCAGCACATGGCAAAATCATTCCCCAGTATCATTACATAAAATCCTATAATATTCACATATCAGTAACAGGTCATCAAAACATTAATAAAATTAAAGTAGTCCATACTTGCTTTAATGTGGTGAAACTAAAGACCATGAAAACAACGGAATTCAATTTTCTTGAAATGAACTTGAAACTTCTCATTCACTTTATCTGGAGTTAAATTGTACATCACAAGAAATAGATCACAACTCCGTCATTGTGTTTGAAGTCAGTGAGGTACACAAACCCAATGGACTGTCAGACACTGGAAACTTCATCACAATTACTAGAGCCAGTGAACTGGTTCACAAGGAACTGAGTGTCTCTATAATTACACAGTCACTGCGTAGGGGCCAAAATATCAAAGTCCTAGAGGTGTGTACTGCAGGAACCAAACCACGGCGTAGCTCGGGGACAACTGCTGGTCAGAACCGAAGATATCAGGCAGGTTGACTGGCGGCGGATGACAGGTTGTGGAAGGAATCCTGCAGAGTCTCTGATTGAGTAATGTGGCAGCGGTCAGTTTAAAGACCAGACAGCTCATTCGTGAAGAATTAGCTAGCCGTAGCTGAGCGCTAGCCTAAATACTTTGGCGGCCCCGGGAATCCTCCTGTGACATTTCATCTGTCGCCAGTCCACCTGCCTGGGACCTTCGCCTCTAGCGCTATGTGGCAACATCAGCAGTCGTCCTCGAGCTGTGTCCAGACCTGGCGTCACAGTGTGGACCTTTGGGACTATGCTATTTTGTCCTGAAACAGCGTTTGTGTAATCTCTAACAAGTACTTCCTCGTGAACCAATACTTCTACTCTAGTAATCGTGGCCCAGTTTTCGATGGTTGATGGTTCACTGTGCTAACGCATCTCACCCACTTAAAGACGGAGACTTCATTAGGAACTATTTCTTGTGCCGAGTAATTAAGCGCTGAAGAAGGAGAACAGAAATTTTATTTTCATTTCAATAAACTTGCATTTCATTGTCTACCTGGACTTTCGTTTCTCTGCGTCGAAACTAGCTCAGATCATTTCAACGGGTAAAATCTTATGTGACTAGGGCCTCCCGTCGGGTAGACCGTTCGCCGGGTGCAAGTCTTTCGATTTGACGCCACTTCGGCGACTTTCGCGTCGATGGGGATGAAATGATGATGATTAGGACAACACAACACCCAATCCCTGAGCGGAGAAAATCTCCGACCCAGCCGGGAATCGAACCCGGCCCCTTAAGATTAACATTGTGTCGCGTTGACCACTCAGCTACCGCGAGCGGATATATCAGCTGGTGACGAGGTTTTTCTCTGTGTACTCACTCAGCGCAGTTGTGGTACCCCCCTTGATAGATGGTACTTTTTCAGCCGGACGTAATGGCCGAGCGGTTCTAGGCGCTACAGTCTGGAGCCGCGCGACCGCTACGGTCGCAGGTTCGAATCCTGCCTTGGGCATGGATGTGTGTGATGTCCATAGGTTAGTTAGGTTTAAGTAGTTCTAAGTTCTAGGGGACTGATGACCTCAGAAGTTAAGTCCCATAGTGCTCAGAGCCATTTGAACCATTTGGTACTTTTTCATGTGTATTCCAAGTTTCTGTCAATGGTGGTGTTCAACATCATAGCCCATTTTTTCATAGTCCACCCATGGTTGACTACTGTTATGCTGGAGGGCTGAGCTCCGACACAGGAAACATAAGGCGCACAGAGGAACATACTGTGGTAAACTGTAGACATTAAATTACCACAATCCTCTAATCACGCTACAGAGAATGTTAGCACATCAAAATATTTAATTTTATTCATCATGTGATGATACAGAGCTTGGATCAAATACATAATTTTAAGAGTATGCAGTGTAAGAAATGACAAGCAAAATACAGGTACAGAATCAAATGTCCAAAGTATTATGCTAAATTATGTACACATGACACAGGTTCTTATATTTCTATGTCCAATCTGTTGATCCAGTTGAGCCCTTCAGGTGATGCATGGTGGATGTCATTTATTGATCCCCCGAAGGCTCTTTTCGCGCATCCACAAACAATGTGATTTATTGTTTGCAGGGCAGCTCCACAGTCACAATCTGGAGATGTTGCCCAGCCCCATTTGCGCTTTAGATATCCGCAGTTCCCTTGTCCTGTTCGGATGCGGTTGGTAGTTCTCCACTGGCGTCTAGGGAGTGTGAAACCTGGATCACGCATGGAAGGCGTTTCAACCAGATGACCTTTGAACATTGACGATTCTTCCCACTGACTTCTCCATACTTGATGTTAAAGTCGAAGGCTTCAAGATGTTGTGCAGTTCGCCAAGGTAGTTTTCTTGACTCCAGACGCTGATGTTCTGCTATTAATATATTGCTGTGTACGGGTAACTGGGGGTTTTTCTGGATGTTACATAAAACTGGTAGCCATGCAGTTTGAGTGCTACGTATGCAGCCTGTGACAAGTCGCATTGTCTGGTTGAGTTGCACATCTATCTTTGTACAGTGAGCACTGTTCATCCAAGTTGGACAACAGTATTCAGCGACAGAGTATGATAGTGCCAAAGCAGTTGCTTGAGCGCCGCAACCTCAGGAGGTACCAGCAAGCTTCTGAATGATATTATTGCAGGTCTTCACTTTTGAGGCCACGTTGGAGAGATGTTGTCGGAAAGTTAGGGACCTATCGAGTGCTATTCCGAGGTACTTCGGTGTGCTGCATTTTTCAAGAGATACTGACATATGCCATTGTTAAACCCCTCTATATAAAAAGAACTGCCGAATTGCTTCACTACTGACTTCATTTTCCAATTTTTTTTTTTAGAAAGTGGTGTATTATAGAATATTGTCTCACCTGAACACCAATAATATCCTCAGTAAATGACAATTAGGATTTCAGAAGAATTACTCCAATGAGGATAACTTTTACATGTTAACATACTATATTTTACAAGCGTTAAATAAGAAAATAGCACCAGCTGCTATTTTCGACGACCTATCTAAGGTATTTGACTGTGTGAGTCACAATATGGTCCTAGATAAAGTTAGGTTTTATGAGATTGACGGTACTGCCAATCAATGGATAATTTCATACCTAATCGAAAGAATGCAGAAAGTGGTACTTAGTAATTCAACCAACGTAGTCCGAAGACATTATTCTGTCTGTGGAGTAATCACGTATGAAGTTACACAAGGCTCAATCTCAGGTCCTCTATAGTTTCAAATGATACTATGTGCTGTAATAAATCCAATCTTACGTTCAGCAACAGAAGAGAGGGTAAACAGTGGTCTTAAGAGTGTCAATGACTCGTTTTTTGGGAATAGTTTCACCCTCAGTTTTAAAAAGGTACAACATAAACAAATCTGCTCATCTAGAGGTATTACATTTCAGCCAAAAATGCAACAGTCTCGAGTACATCATCGTTTTAATGAAAAGTGAGATGACCTGCAGTTCACCAATGTACGAGTATATGAACCAAATGAAACACACGTATCACACTAAAGAGTGCCCACACTATCGAATCAGTACACGGTGTACTTCCTTCAGGCGGCAACGTATGCGTCTATTTCCTCCAGGAAACGATCAGGAAGGTGCCAAATGGGATCCTGTGATAGACTGCCCCAATCATTTTGCGGCTTTTGTTGCAAGTAGGAAATAGTTGCTGCAGATCCTGGAGAACGACTAATTTCCTATTCGTGTTCAATTGGCGAATGATTTGGTATTATTATTGCCGTGGGCAGTTGTTGTACACCACAAAGAGCACGTACCGTCGCAGCTGTTGTATGCGGACGTGCACTGTCCAACTAAAAAAGTACATCACCTTCATGTCGAAAAAACGCCAGTAGCACGATGATCACAACATGTGAAGTGTAGCGGGTACTGGCTACATTACCCTGCAGTAACACCAAATGTGATCTCCACAATGAAGCCAGGGATGGCAGGCATGTGTCGTGGGAGAATGCGCTCTGGAATAGGTATCTCAGTAGCTCTACACCATACACGTGTACATCCATCATTTGGTAATACAGAACGTACCCTGTCAACTCTTTTACGACACGGGAGTAGCCATGCTTGGCCGTGTAGCGGTTACAGTGTTCACCTGGCCAAAGGCACACGTAATCTTAATATTGCTGCAAACAGAAGGTTCCCAATGGTCCCTGGTGACACAGCAGTTGCAGCACGTGCACGGAGTTTGTCCCTGGATCATGTTCGGTTGGCCCCTAGTGCTCACAATGTGTCGGTCATGAGGTGCGTCTCCACTATACGGACGTCTAGAACCTGGTCTACAGGTGTTGTTGGAATGTTCCGCAGACCATTGTTGAAAGCAGTGACTCGCCACCGACACGGTTTGCGCAACGTGTGCAGCGTTCTGTGGTACGTCCTCCAGCTTTCAGCCCGCCCACAATGCGATCCAGATCACATCGCTGATGCTACTCAAAATCAGTACGTATTCGTTGGCGGGTCGTCGTTGACCCTCAGAATGAATTGTTCTTCTTTAGCAGCATAATATGTGAAATAACGACATGATTATTAGAAAGAATTGCCGGAATAGCTCATTATAATAGTTAATATTTGTTAACGACAGACAGTTCCAGCATTTGTCGCCATTGTCAAGTGCAATACAATGATGTGATGTTCATATTAGGTCGTTAGTGAACTGTCTTATAAGACTCAATATTTTAATTACATGGTAAATGACGTAATTAAATTGAAAATAAACATCCCAGAATTAATTTTCCAAACACTGTTCATCTCTAAATTCATTACAGTTACTGCCTGCAGAGTCAAAATAGAGGGTGCACAGATAGGTCTCCGGAGCACCATCTGATCAAGATGACCGTGACAAATAAAATGACTCTTTCATTTATTTCCGACAGTTTCAACCAGTGGTAAGTGTAAAACATGTTGACCAAATCATAAATAGTTTGGAAACGTCAAAACACTTAGGTGTCCATACTGGTAATAAGTTGAACAGTAAAAACTACATTTTGGAACTCCTAAAACATCTTACTTTAGCCAGATTTGCACTTAGAATCATTGCAATTATTTGGGAGAGACAAAGCATTAACTTGAGATATTTTGCATATTTTCGTTCAATAATTTGACAAGGAATAATGTTCTAGAGTATCTCATATTTAAGAAAGAAAGTCTTCATTGCTTAAATATTTGCTGTAAGACTAATATGTGGTGCTCACCTATGATCATCTTGTAAACATCTGTTTAAGGAGTTAGGCATTTTGACTACTGCTTCATAGTATATTGATTAACTCATGAACTTTTTTGTAAATTACCGTGTAGTTCAAAAGGAACAATGCTGAACATCAGTCAGGCAGCAGAAGCCGACCGCGACAGACGCAGCAACAGATAAGTAACCGAATTTGTGATTTACGAGTTCCTAACCAGGAGCGAATTTTATTATATTATCTGTGGGCTTTAATAGTTTAGTTTCTTCAGTTCCTGCCTGTAAATTTAACATCTAATAGTCACAGTTCTTGCGTTTTCGTTTGCGTCAGAAAGTAAACCGATTTTGTGATATATTTCAAGTTCCAAATCAGGGTCAAATTATTTAGTTTCACCTGAGTGCTTCGGTAGTTAGGTTTTTGAATAGCTGCGTATTACTAGACACAGTTCGTGCGTTTTCGTCAGGTTCTACAGTAGTGTTGCGCAGCACGTGCTGATAGTCCGTTTCTCTGCATAGTTTAGTTTTCCACGACGCTTAGTATGGACAGGGACTGCGATTGTTATGTGCAGATGCGAGCCGAGTTGGTGACACTTCGCTCTCAGCTTCAGGCTGTGATGGCTTCGTTTACACAGCTTGAGGCTGCAGTGGATGCGCACCACTGTTGTGGGCCGGCCGTGGGGATCCAACGGACGTCCAGCGCGTCAGAGTCCTCCGATCGGTCCTCACAGGTGGCCAACCCAGTTACTGCTCGCACTGAGGCTGACCCCTCACCTGTGGTCGAGTGGGAGGTCGCCCTGAGGCGAAGCGGGTGGCGGAAGACTTCCCAGGCGGCTGCACATAAGGCCTCCCCGGTTTGTCTGACAAACAGGTTCCAGATTATGTCTGTGGCTGACACTGTCGCTGAGACAGATGCTGTCGCCTGTCCTGTTTCAGAGGAAACCACTAAGCCTGCAAGATCCAGACAATCGCAGAGGGTGGGATTATTGGTAGTTGGGAGTTCCAACGTTAGGCGCGTTATGGGACTCCTTAGGGACTTGGCTGACAAGAAGGGTAAGAAATCCAATGTGCACTCCGTGTGCATACCGGTTGGAGTCATTCCACATGTGGAAAGGGTCCTCCCGGATTCCATCAAGGGAACAGGGTGCACCCAACTGCAGGTGGTGGCTCACGTCGGTACCAATGATGTGTGTCACTTTGGATCAGAAGAGATTCTCTCTGGTTTCGAGCGACTAACAGAAGTGGTAAAGGCTGCCAGTCTTGCTTGCAAGATGAAAGCAGAGCTGACCATTTGCAGCATAGTGGACAGGACCGATTGCGGACCTCTGGTAAAGAGCCGATTGGAGGGTCTGAATCAGACGCTCAGACGGTTCTGCGAGCGTGTAGGCTGCAGATTCCTGGACTTGCGCCAAAGGGTGGTTGAGTTTCGGGTTCCGCTGAATAGGTCAGGTGCCCACTATACGCAGAAGGCGGCTACACGGGTAGCAGGGACTGTGTGGCGTGGACTGGGCGGATTTTTAGGTTAGAGGGTCTCGGGAAAACACAAGAAGGGCTTCAGTCACAAAGGGTGCAGGCTGAACACAGGAAGAACGTAGATACAGGAACCATTGGTATAACAGTTGTAAATTGTAGTAGCTGTGTTGGGAAAGTACCAGAGCTCCTAACGCTAATACAAAGCACTGATGCTCAAATCTTTATAGGCACTGAAAGCTGGCTAAGGCCGGATATAAGCTCAGCCGAAATTTTTGCGAAGAACCTAACGGTGTTCCGAAAAGATAGGTTAAACACGGTTGGCGGAGGCGTGTTTTTTGCTGTCAGAAGTAGTTTAACTTGTCGCGAAATTTAAGTAGATACTTCCTGTGAGTTAGTATGGGCAGAGGTCATTGTTGGCAACCGGAATATAATAATTGGATCCTTTTGTCGACCTCCCAATTCAGATGATACAGTTGCTGAAAGGTTCAAAGGAAACTTGAGTTTGATTTCAAACACGTACCCGAATCATACGATAACAAAGATGGTTCAAATGGCTCTGAGCACTATGCGACTTAAATTCTGAGGTCATCACTCGCCTACAACCTAGAACTAATTAAACCTAACTAACCTAAGGACATCACACACATCCATGCCCGAGGCAGGATTCGAACCTGCGACCGTAGAGGTCGCTCGGCTCCAGACTGTAGCGCCTAGAACCGCAAGGCCACTCCGGCCGGTATACGATAATAGTTGTGAAACACAACGAGCTCTTTATTCACATGAAGTGCTCAGTGTTATTGACAAGGGATTTAAGATCGATTCCGTATTTCTGGATTTACGGAAGGCCTTTGACACTGTACCACACAAGCGGCTCGTAGTGAAATTGCGTGCTTATGGAATATCGTCTCAGTTATGTGACTGGATCTGTGATATCCTGTCAGAGAGGTCATAGTTCGTTGTAATTGACGGAAAGTCATGGAATAAAACAGAAGTGATTTCTGGCGATCCCCAAGGTAGTGTTATAGGCCCTTTGCTGTTCCTCATCTATATAAACGATTTGGGAGACAATTTGAGCAGCCGTCTTCAGTTGTTTGCAGATGACGCTGTCGTTTATTGACTAATAAAGTCATCAGAAGATCAAAACAAACTGCAAAACGATTTAGATGAAATATCGGAATGGTGCGAAAAGTGGCAGTTGACCTTAAATAACGAAATTGTGGGGTCATTCACATGAGTGCCAAAAGGAACGCGGTAAACTTCGGTTACACGATAAATCAGTCTAATCTAAAAGCCGTAAATTCAACTAAACACCTAGGTATTACAATTACGATCAATTTAAATTGGAAGGAACACATAGAAAATGTTGTGGGGAAGGCTAGCCTAAGACTGCGTTTCATTGGCAGGACACTCAGAAAATGTGACAGACCTACTAAGGAGACTGCCTACACTACGCTTGTACGTCCTCTTTTAGAATGCTGTTGCGCGGTGTGGGATCCTTACCAGGTAGGACTGACTTAGTACATCGAAAAGTTCAAAGAAAGGCAGCACGTTTTGTATTATCGCGAAATAGGGGAGAGAGTGTCACAGAAATGATACAGGATTTGGGATGGACACCATTAAAAGAAAGGCGTTTCTCGTTGCGACGGAATCTTCTCACGAAATTCCAATCACCAACTTTCTCCTCCGAATGCGAAAATATTTTGTTGACACCGACTTACATAGGGAGGAACGATCACAAAGATAAAATAAGGGAAATCAGAGTTCATATGGAAAGATATAGGTGTTCATTCTTTCCGCGCGCTATACGAGATTGGAATAATAGAGAATTGTGAAGGTGGTTCGATGAACCCTCTGCCAGGCACTTAAATGTGATTTGCAGAGTATTCATGTAGATGTAGATGTAGAACATAATTACAATAACAGAAGAAAACAAGATATTCATTACGCCACATTAAGCTTTTATTTAGCTCAAAAGTGGGCGCACAATGCTACAATCAAAATTTTTGGTCACCTACACAGTGATATAAAATGAGTGGCAGACAGCAAAGTAAAATTTTAAAATGAACTGAAAAAGTTTCTCCTCGATATCTCTCCCGATTCACAAAAGAATTTCTATTATTTTAATTTGTGGAAGGTGGTGGATAGGTGTTACTAAATTAGAAGTAAATTAACTAAAGAAAACTACTTGTAACTGATCAGCGCTCAAGGAGGTTTACAGAATAATGTGTTATGTGAATATAAAATAGCTCGTTCCACATCATTACGAGTTATCGTGCAAATTATCTGTTGGAACATGAAATTAACTAACTACCTTCATTGAATGTTAAGGAGATTAAATTTCTTTTGTAACCTCTTCACTAATAGATTCACGTTTTAGTACCAAGTTATGCATCTGTCCTTGCAAGGTATCAACACTAGCTCCTGTTTTTTTTTTAGATAAGTCCCTCCTCAATTCCTGATTACTTATTCTCGGTCTCAGTCTCTTAATAACTCCACTTAACACTAGTCGCCAACATCTCGTTAAGTCCTTCATACCAACTCCCAACTATTTTTCATTAGCTCGATGGTCTTTGAATCCTCTCTACAATTCCAATAATAAACCACTCATATTCTGATCACAAATATCTATTGATGGTACAGGATGATTAAGGGTTTCGTTCTGAAATAGAAATTGAAGAAGTGCGTGATGAAACATCATGGCTACCAACAGACTCACATACCTGATTCACATCAGAAACAACTGCACTTCCACCCATGTCAGCACTACTGCCTTCCTGAGTTTCGATATTAGCCTCTCTGGTTCCAGCTCACTCTCTTTGACTACTGAACCAAGTAACTGAATCACTATTACATAGATCATCACTCCCCTGAGTAGCAACAACTGACACAACATCAAAACCAGAAAACATCTAGACTGTTCCCCTCTCTCCTTCCTTTTTCCAAAATCTGTACTTCTGGCTTCCCTTTGCCTAACTGTATTCGTATCCATTAGGTATTACATTGTAATATCGTCAAGAAACAAACAATGATCTCAATATGACCTCCATACTCTACAAATTAACCAAAAAATATCACAAGCCTCATTCCTCTTACAAAAGTGAAACATAAGCCACAATACTTATAATGATTCCACCCTAAACTCTTAATTATCACAATAATGAAGAATATACTGCAAAACCTCCTCTCAATAACACCAATGAACATCAATATTAAAAATAAAGCTGAAAATACGTCGCAAGAAATACTGAAAATAGGTTAAAATAAGTCTGTAGTATTGAGGTAACGAAAATATTTTGCAAGGTAATTTTAAAACCAAGACAGCCACAACTAAAGTAATGATATGTAACTGATTGACCATTCATACAGTATAACACAGGTATTAACATACAGGTGTAAAAACTTATAAAGTATAAAAGTGAATGACAAGTCCAACAGTCCGCAATAGCTGTATTTACTGAAGTCGATTAGACTCTCTCAACAGATTTCCCGACTTTTAAGTTGCATCTTCTGGTGTATACAAAGCTATGACATATGGCATAGGAAGCTATTACAGAATGCCGCAGAATAACAGTTGTCGTAGCTAGACGAAGTTCTCAGCCTTCTTCAATTGCTAAGAACCACCAGTAATGATGAATGTCCAGTCTATGTTAAAATCACGATGAACTATCATCGACCGATTAAAATACGTTCCAGTGTGCCTATGTCAAGAAACGGACGATGCCTCTCGTAAATGTCATCCCAAACTTTAGGGACCGGAGGCCGATACGCTTATGTGTGTTTGTCAACAACATAACAGCTACGGAGTGCTCAGTGTGTTGTCGGAGTGTGTGCCCGGATGATATCTGGTGAGAAACGCACATAAGCGTGTCGGCTTATAAAATTCTCAACAAGAATGTAATCATACTCTCTACCAGCACCTTCTAACCATACATTTCCAAGAGGAAGAATTTTTCACTGTTTACTTGCACACTATCTTGCTTCCGTTCACAGAAATGTTATCACTCTACACATAGTTTCAGCTCATTGTTCCACCGACAGTATTATGCAAGTTCAACGAAGCAAAAAACATCAAATAAAACATAATAATTACTCTCCAAATACCATTACTAGCCACAATTGTTTACATATAAGCCTGACAAATGCAGTCTTTGCTATTCTCCCTCACAGTTTCATTGTTACACTTTGTTATGATCCCTTGAAGCATACACGTATAATTCAGTTTTCGTCACAAAATATTTGACTTTCAGGTGCTCACATGCATCACTAGCAGTTACTTCTAGAGTAATACAAGGAAATTCTATTGAGTCCAACGAAGTATACACATAATTACTGATCATTAAAGTCTTTTTGCGAAAGGCCCCATAAATTTCAGTGCATAATACTCTCTATGTCAGTATAAGGAATTCTACTATGTAATGAAACGTATTGTTCTGGGGGGTGTCGGGATGGTCGAACTTGGGACTCCATATGGCCGACCCGAAGCCGGGACCCACCGTGTCGCTTTTCATCAGGAGGCCAAGCAAGTTCAAAGGCGTCAAGGGGCAGTGCAAAGTGATACAGCGGTATTTGGTGGCATTACTTTATTCTCATAATTTACAGTGCTTCGGAGAGTGCAGCGGAGCGTCGGTGTGTCGCCCGCGCTCGAGTCCAGCCGGCTCAGCAGCTCCTTGTACGCCGACACTGCTGCTGAGCTGGAACTCAGCCGCGCTCGCCCAGTCGCCGCCTCGCCTGGCGAGGCGTAGCGGCTGGCGTCGCGCCGCCGCCCTCTTTTCGAAGACTGCTACAGTCCCTGGTCCTTGCCGTCCTCCACCCCGTTAGACCTTCTCTGCCAGACCGTGGCAGGATGGTGGATGTACTGGTCACCCGTGGCTCTCGGCCGCTGCTGCTCCCAGGACATGACCGGACTCGAACCCGCGCCCTCCTAGACGCTGTGCCGCAACTTGCCGCTAGTGGTGGTTGCTGGATGGCAACATCCGCTGCCGTCTCTGATGCTGCTCCAGCGCTGTTGCACCTCCTGCAGCGTACGCCTCGCCCGGACCTCGGTACGCCAGATGGGAAGCGAACGTGGCCCGTCCTGGACCCGCTGCAGACCGCTGTCACTGCCCTCCTTCAGGCAGACCGTACAGTCTCCAAGTACCCAGCTGTCGTTCCGTCCCGCCCCAGTGTTGTGTCCCCGGAGGCGAACCAGTACATGGAAACAAAGTACAGATTTACACAGAATATTTACAACATCGCTGCCAGACTGGCCCCTATATGCGTAGACCAGCACAGGCCCGACGCGACTGTCGACTGACCTGGCATACACTCTCCCTCCCAAGGCTTTTTTTTTTTTCTTTATTGAGTTTCGATTGCCCCCGAAGGGGGCGGACTGGCAGCAGCTTAGTATGCCGCTCTTCAGCCTACAGAATTTGTTTTAAAAAGAAGAAGACAATATATAATAAAAACAGGCGATAAAATTAGAGACTTAAATGGTAACATGGCGGAAAATCGTGGAACTTAAAACATAGAACAAAGGGATGATGAGGCTAATAAAATGCATAAGAAGCAGACAGGTAAAATAATAGACAGACAATTAAAAAACACAGCGATAGTCTGGTTTCTGTTTGCAAGAGACATAAAATTCACACCCAGCGACACCAAGATTTCTGTTCGCAACACTTTGGAAAGACGAACAACACTGGACATTCACTTGAACACTGCACTAAAAAGTTGGCAAATATGACATACTACATCTGACGGAAGATGGGGGGGGGGGGAACCTGGACAGATGATGGGAAAGAAAAAAGGGGGGAAGGAGAGGAAAAACGAAGTGGGGGGATGGGGGGAAAGGAGCCAATGGAGGGCGAGAACCCATAAGAGGGGGGGGGGTGGCTAGGCAGACGTGACAGGGAGTGGGGAAAGGCAGAGGAGGGGAATACAAAAGGACTCGGGGGGGGGGAGAAGGGAGGCAGGGAGAGGTTAGGTGGGGAGAAAACAGGATGGAAGGGGGGGGGGGGGGAAAGAGGGAGTCCAGGGAAAGGACAGAGGAAAGGAGAGGGGGTGAGGATCAGAGTTGATAGGAGGGATAAATGGAGGGAGAGAGGGCATCATCCAGGAGGGGGAGTTGACGGATGCCACCTTGGGAAAGGAGATGAGGGGTGTAGAGATGGCGGGTAAGGGGGACACAACAGTGAAGGCGTGGCAGAAGGCAGGGATGGGAGCCTCCCAAGGTAGAAGTACCTCATTATTTAAACTGCCTTCCCCTCGGCTCTGACATAGTGTCAGAGAGAGAGACGGAAACAATGGCAGAGATAAATTCCCAAAGGTCAGGCATCTACAAGTCACGACTTGGCTCTGGCCTATTTCCTCGCCTCATATCACAATAACTTCAAGCAATGCTACGGTTTGCTGCCTCGTTGTTGCTTCACACAAAGCAATTCGTGCGCCAATAGCGCCGTCGCAGCGCTGCGCTCGCGAGTGCCATGTTTGCATTTCCTGGCCTACTAGCTGTCGGCTGTTTCAACACTCTGCCAGTGGCTCCACATTCCATCGTCCAACCGTGCGTTCATTGACTTTTAATAAAATTTCCTAGTTCCTACGGCTAAGACTAATACTAGCACAGCAGTATGTAAACTGATAAGCACTGCAGAGGATATAAGGTTTATAACAGGAAAATGAAAAGCTTGATGCACGCTGGTATGATTACTCACTGAAGAGATTGTAAGTGTTAAGCAAACCAGTAAAACCCCTATACCTATCCGTGGTATGGCCGTCTAGATCTAAGCTAGGTGACGTTAAAATTGAATGTGGTGGACAACAAAATCCCTCAGACATTTCACCTCATGAAAAGCCCTATTTTCTCTATATGTATTCACTCATATAAATACTGTTATAGAGCAATCTGACTTCGTTTAAAGAATACTATTACACAGATGGACTACCTTCACACAACACTCACATCGGGAATCTGGATTACCTAATTCTCTGTTATGACTAATTTTTCGTGATCACACAAATGATCCCTGTGTTCTGCATAAAACATGTATCTGTGCATTTAGATCACGACTAAAATTCAGTATACCTTTATATCTCGAGCCCAATAACATATAATTCTTATTGAACATTGAATGGAACGTGGCACAGCAAGAACTGACCCATAGACTTCGACTGGAACTTGCATTCTGGAACCTGGAGGAAATGTACTAAAAATTTTGTAAGCAAAATCACGCTATCTAAATGTCAGTACTCACTGAAAAACATTTCTCATTGAAGAAATAGCCGTGTCTAAGGACTATTTATATATATGGATCCCATCATCCATATATGTTACAAAAATGGATGTATAAGGGGTGGTCAAAAAGTTTCCGTTCCAACGGCATGCAACCTGGAATCTGTATGCACACTGAAGCAATTATCCAACTGACGCAGCACGTTAAAGATACCCATCTGTTAAAATATCGTGTCCTGTTGCGTGAAGTAGTCCGTAACTGCCAGCTGAACATTCTCATCCAACTGGAATCGTCGATCCTTCAAGGCCTTTTCTAAGGGGCCGAAGGCGTGATAGCCGCATGGAAAGAGATCAGGAATATAGGGCGGGTGGTCGAGTGTCTCCTACTCGAGTTGCTCTAACTACTGTGTTACAAAGTCCCTCTCTCTCTCTCTCTCTCTCTCTCTGTATATATATATATATATATATATATATATATATATATATATATATATATATATATTCTCTCTTCTTGAATATATATATATATATATATATATAGAGAGAGAGAGAGAGAGAGAGAGAATACATATATTCAAGAAGAGAGAATATATATATATATATATATATATATATATATATATATATAAAACCAGAGTTCACCTGGCCCGGGTGATAGTACTCTGTCAGGGCCCCTTTGCTAGGGTTACAGCGAAGACCTCAACGGTAGTGAAGGCGGAGAGAACGAATCTCGGTACGGTGGAACTAGCGGAAGAGGCACATAATACAATAAATCCACCTTGCGTCTGACTTGTAACAAGCGGCACTGTGGTCGGCGTCTGTTCACCAGAGGTGCGGCCGTAATATAAATTCTGGAACTAACCACTCCAGTCTTAACCACTGAGCTTTTCTGAGCTCAACCCTTTGATTCTAAGTACTATTATGGAGCGTTTTAGTAATTACAAAATTACCCCAGGTGGTAACAAATCCTCCGCCATCAGTGGCGCAACTAGTCTATCGGATTCTGGGGAGACTAGGCTGAAACGCTATATCCCAAACCAGAGGAAATCGAAGTCTTTTGACCGACTCATGCCCAAGGTCGAAACATTTTTTGGAACTATCAATATTAACTCTCTCTTGACACCAGGAAAACTCTATAAATTAGGAGACACACTAAAAGAACAAAATATCAAAATTTTAGCCCTGCAAGAAACAAGGTTGCCTGATGAGAATACCATGGATTTTGGAAACTACCGATTGTTTAAAAGTAAAACAGACAAAAGAATTCTTAAAAACACTCCGCATCTGGGTGTTGCATTCGCAATTTCGCAAGACATTCTTGGCTCCGTAATCGAAGTAAATCCAGTAAACAACAGACTAATGACAATTTCCATGAAATGTGCAAATAAAATGTACTGTTTAATTAACGCACACATGCCTATCAACCAGGAGAATAAAACAAATCCAGAAAAAGTAAATAAGTCATGGGAAGTGTTAGAGAATACAGTCTCCAAAATTCCTCAAAATTATGTAAAGATTTTAATGGGTGATTTTAATGCACAGTTAGGGAAAGAGAGAAAATTTAGAAAAACGGTCGGTGAATTCCCTGCACATAAATGGACCAATCAAAATGGAAAGAGGCTGGTGGAATTTTGCAGAAATTTCAATCTCAAAATTATGTCAAGTCATTTTAAGAAAAAACCTTCAAAACAAAAGACATGGCGATCACCTAACAAGGACATAGGAGAATTCCAAATTGACCATATTGCAATCTCGTATCCATGTCACAAAGAAATTTTAAATGTTCAAGTTCGTAAAGGCGCCAATATTGACTCAGACCATTACTTAACCCGTGTGAAACTAAAGCTAAAACCCCAAAATTTCAACAAAAGGACACCATTAATCCCTAAATTTGACACCAGTAAAATCCAACCATCATTATTAGCAGACGAATTTGACAAAACAAGTGCACAAAATTGGGAACAACTCAAACACAAGATTATCAAAACAGCTCAAGATCACATTCCTTTACGAAAACACAAGAAACATGCTTGGTGGAATGAAAACTGTGATCATGCAATCAAAGCCAGACAAGAGACATTTAAAGCATGGAATAGCAACAAGACAGAAGTCACATATGATACATTCCTGACAACTAGAAAAGACACTTCAAAACTAATTAGACAAACAAAAAGACAATATGAGAATAGTCAACTTTTAGAAATTGAAGAAGATTTTCAGAAATACAATACCAGAAATTTTTATAAAACTTTTAAAACCAAAATAAAGGGGTACCAACCCCAGAATCTTTGCTTCAAGAAGGAAAATGGACAGTTGGCTCTTAACAACCAAGAAAATTGCAAAGAACTTTCTAAATATTTTAAGAATCTTCTAAATTTCCCCGAGCCCACAGAAATATTTCCACCAAAAATTCCCCAACAATGCAATCCAGTTTGACTTGCACCAAATGAAGAGGAAATCATTAAAGAAATTCATAGGTTGAAAAACAACAAAGCATCTGGTGAAGATGGAATTGTTGCAGAACTTTTAAAGGCAGCTGGTCCAAAAACCGTTAAAGAAATTACTTGAATCATGCAAAACATTTGGCAAACTGAAAAAATTCCTGATGAATGGAAAACCGCCTTGATTCACCCACTTCATAAGAAGGGAGACAAAACTGATGTTAATAATTACAGAGGAATTTCTCTTCTTCCAGTCACATACAAAATCCTCTCTCAATGTCTTCTGAACCGAGCACAACAACAACTTGAATGGAAAATTGGCGAATATCAAGCAGGTTTCAGGCCAAATAGATCTTGCCCAGAACAGATTTTAGTCCTCAAACTAATTCTCAGACATCAAAAAATTTACAATAAAAAACTAGTTTGTACCTTTGTAGATTTTAGAAAGGCTTATGACTCAGTGGATCGTGAATCTCTTTTCCAAATTGTGAAAGAACAAGGCCTGGATCCTAAAACCACGGCAATTATCAGAGACACGCTAACTGGTACAAAATCAAAAGTAAAGTTCAGAGGAGAAATTTCAGAATCCTTTGAAATAAAAACAGGCGTGAGGCAAGGTGATGGACTCTCTCCGTTGCTATTTAACTGCGTTCTAGAAAAAGTAATACAAGAGTGGCGCGAACGAAAATTGGAGTTCAAAATTGACCAACCAGTGAAATTAGGACGAACAAATATTCGAATAGACTGTTTGGCCTTTGCAGACGACTTGGTTATTCTAACGCAGGACATCCAAATTGCTCAGAAACAAATAGAAATTCTTAAAGAAACAGCAGAAAGAGTAGGTCTCCAAATCTCATTTGAAAAAACACAGTATATGACTAGCAACAAACTGGCACCCAAACTTTTGGAAACTAAGTATGGAAAAATCAAAAGAGTTTCGCAATTCAAATATTTAGGTGAAACGATCTCAGAGACTGGTCTAGAAAAAATTGGAAATTAAATTCGTTGTCAAAAGATGGAGACAGCTTTTAGACTTACAAAAGACATCTACAACAAAAAATGTCTCTCGAGGTACTCTAAATTGAGACATTACAACACGGTCATAAAACCAGAGTGCCTTTATGGGGCTGAAACGCTAATTTTAAACAGAAAAAAGGACATTCAAGAAATCCAAAAAAGAGAAAGAAAAGTAATCAGAAAAATTCTAGGTCCAAAATATACTGAAGAAGGAACATACAGGCTAAGAGCAAATAGTGAAATTCAACAATACACCAGCATATATTCGGATATGAAAAAACGCAGATTAAAATTTTATGGGCATATTAAAAGAATGGATGCTACTAGACTAACTAAACAAGTAGTGGAATTCTACGAAAATCGAAGTAAAGCTAAATTTGAGACAATAAAATGGATTGCTGCTATAAAAGAGGACATGAAAGAGGCAGATATAAAACAAGATGAAATTCAAGACAGAAAATTATTTAGGCAAAAAATTCATGACTGGGTAGTTGGTCAAGCTGAAAAACCAAAGAAAACTGGAACCACATGGTCTGATGAAAGGAAAAGAGCTCATTCCGAGAGAATGAAAACAATTTGGGCAGAGAGAAAATCTAAAAGAAAATAACTGAATGCCCCGTGATTGTACTTCGCGTGGTCCAGTAGGGCCCAAACGTGAATAATAATAATATATATATATATATATATATATATATATATATATATATATATATATATATATATATATATATATTCAAGTCATCTGCTTGTGGCCGTCTGTATGAGCAGGCTAATCTCAGGAAATGCTGTAGGGATATCGATCCGGTATTCACTAATAGATACATCGAACAACGAGGAAGATTTTGGTTTGTAATTTATAGATTTTTCACGAAAATTGTCTGAGTTGTGGTGAATTAAAATTAAGATGTGAAAACGATGCTGCTGCCACATAGCAAACAGCCGACATAACTCCTGAGTGGAGCAGTACCTTAAGTATCAGAAAGCTTGACTATGTTCGGTTCTGGTGTGATGGTCTACTGGCAGAGAGTAGGTCACTAACCATACATTTGCAGCTAATATTACCTGGTTTTCCGCACCTCGTTCACAGAAAAAATGCTTTTCGTCATTATTATCTCACCTGTACAAACACAGGATTCGTTCACACATCAATCTGCTTTCTTTCTAATGTATCTGAGCGTACCATGTTTGTTGTAACACCACGTCACACACAAGAACCGAACAGAGCGAGAGCCAGAACGGAACAGGAGTCTTCGTCCATGTGCAAAACCACAGGACATACTGTCTGCTCAGTTGGCTCCACTTCTCGTTGGCTGACCAGCTCTCGCCCCAAAGATCATAGATGAGACAAAACGGTGTCGATGAGCTAGGAGTGACTACACAGATATAAACCAAAGGTCACAGATAACACGGTAGAGACTGTTCGCGAATAACAGACACGAAAAACGTGACAACTTGGAAACTGACAATTATAGCAGGCAGTTTTCAACTAGAAGCGTATTATAGCCTCTCGCCCGGTAAACGCTGCTGCTCCCTCTGCCGTCCGCACCAACTAGGCTTATTCTCAACGTTCCTTGTAAAAGTGTGCTAGATGAGATATACACGAGTCGCCATGTGCTCAGCTAGATAACTGCAGTCTGATGCAGCTAGCGTTCGCTGTGAGTTCGTGACAGTGATGTGAGGACGTGTGGCTGCATCATCTAAATATTGTAACGTAGGAGCTAAGTAAACATTAATCGATGGTTCTCCGTAATCAACTCTTCATGTGATTTATAAATAAGATCTGAAGTGACTTTCTTTAATAATGACACTGGTTTCGACTTTTTTTACCGACTAAGCGGTACATCGCGTAGCGAATAGAATGCTACATGACTTTTCCGCTCTATGGAGAGCAAAATAGCATTTAATTGACCAGCTGTCAGTGATAAAATTTCCAGTGATGAACTATGAGTTAAAGTAGACTTTCGAATCTGAAACGTTCCAGGTGTTGTGAAAAAACAATCGACTCGACTTCATGGGGGAAATAGCAAAGAAATACATTTAACAGTCATAGCGGAATCGACTTTGAAGTAGTAACTTAAGGGAGAGTAATTTTTACCTGAAAGGGTATCTCACAGACTTAGGCACTGAAATTTGAAAGTATTTAGTACAACATTTTTCAGTCGGTAGAGCTGAAATGTCCAGGTGGGCTGAAAATTACTAGTAAAGAATTAAGATTAGTTTCAGGTTACATATTAACTTTATTCTCAGGGCCTTTTTGTGTGGGTAGATAACTGAGCAGTGAGAACAAACGTGAACTACATCTACATCTACATCCATACTACGCAAGCCACCTGACGGAGTGTGGCGAAGGGTACTTTGAGTACCTCTATCGATTATCCCTTCTATTCCAGTCTCGTATTGCTCGTGGAAAGAAAGATTGTCGGTATGCCTCTGTGTGGGCTCTAATCTCTCTGATTTAGTCCTCATGGTCTCTTCGCGAGATATACGTAGGAGGGAGCAATATACTGCTTGACTTCAACAAAAGCCCGTCCCGAGCTACTGAGCATCTCTCCAGCAAAGTCTTCCACTGGAGTTAATCTATCATCTCCGTAACGCTTTCGCGATTATTAAATGATCCTGTAACGAAGCGCACTGCTCTCCGTTGGATCTTCTCTATCTCTTCTATAAACCCTATCTGGTATGGATCCCACACTGATGAGCAGTATTCAAGCAGTGGGCGAACAAGCATACTGTTAGCTACTTCCTTTGTTTTCGGATTGCATTTCCTTCGGATTCTTCCAATGAATCTCAGTCTGTCATCTGCTTTACCGACGATCAACTTTATATAATCATTCCATTTTAAATCACTCCTAATGCCTACTCCCAGATAATTTATGGAATTAACTGCTTCCAGTTGCTGACCTACTATATTGTAGCTAAGTGATAAGGGATCTTTCTTTCTATGTATTCGCAGCACATTACACTTGTCTACATTGAGATTCAATTGCCATTCCCTGCACTATGCGTCAATTCGTTGCAGATCCTCCTGCATTTCAGTACAATTTTCCATTGTAACAACCTCCCGATATACCACAGCATCATCCGCAAAAGGCCTCAGTGAAATTCCGATGTTATCCACAAGGTCATTTATGTATATTATGAATAGCAACGGTCCTACGACACTCCCCTGCGGCACACCTGAAATCGCTCTTACTTCGGAAGACTTCTCTCCATTGAGAATGGCATGCTGCGTTCTGTTCTCTAGGAACTCTTCAATCCAATCACACAATTGGTCTGATAGTCCATATGCTCTTACTTTGTTCGTTAAACGACTGTGGGGAACTGTATCGAACGCCTTGCGGAAGTCGAGAAACACGGCATCTACCTGTGAACCCGTGTCTATGGCCCTCTGAGTCTCGTGGACGAATAGCAGGAGCTGGGTTTCACACGATCGTCTTTTTCGAAACCCATGCTGATTCCTACAGAGTAGTTTTGTAGTCTCCAGAAAAGTCATTATACTCGAACATAATACGTGTTCCAAAATTCTACGACTGATCGACGTTAGAGATATAGGTCTATAGTTCTGCACATCTGTTCGACGTCCCTTCTTGAAAACGGGGATGACCTGTGCCCTTTTCCAGTCCTTTGGAACGCTACGCTCTTCTAGAGACCTACGGTACACCGCTGCAAGAAGGGGGGCAAGTTCCTTCGCGTACTCTGTGTAAAATCGAACTGGTATCTCATCAGGTCCAGCGGCCTTTCCTCTTTTGAGCGATTTTAATTGTTTCTCTATCCCTCTGTCGTCTATTTCGATATCTACCATTTTGTCATGTGTGCGACAATCTAGAGAGGGAACTACAGTGCAGTCTTCCTCTGTGAAACAGCTTTGGAAAAAGACATTTAGTATTTTGGCCTTTAGTATGTCATCCTCTGTTTCAGTACCATTTTGGTCACATAGTTTCTGGACATTTTGTTTTGATCTACCTACTGCTTTGACATAAGACCAAAATTTCTTAGGATTTTCTGCCAAATCACTACATAGAACTTTACTTTCGAATTCATTGAACGCCTCTCGCAAAGCCCTCCTCACACTGCATTTGGCTTCGCGTAATTTTTGTTTGTTTGCAAGGCTTTGGCTATGTTTATGTTTGCTCTGAAGTTTCCTTTGCTTCCGCAGCAGTTTTTTAACTCGGTTGTTGTACCACGGTGGCTCTTTTCCATCTCTTACGATCTTGCCTGGCATATACTCATCTATCGCATATTCTCCGAATGTAACTAACAGTAACAGTAACTAACAGTAAACATTAAATTCGCACCACACACAGGAAAAGAAGGTTGTATAAAATCGGGCAATAGTACACTCTTCGTCACTCCACACTTTAACGTGTAACAGATCTCTTAACTATTCAGTTAACTATGAGCAGTAGTGTGCATACTGGTGGCGGAAATATTCAGTTCCTCTGCATTACCTCAACGAAGAACATGGCGATCATACTCATTCCAAAAGCGATAAGACATAGATTGTCATCTTTCAAGTTCTAGCCAAAGTAAAGCAAAAGCTTCTGTATTCTATGCCGTCGGCTGAGGGACCACAGGCAGATGATACGCACGAGCCCCCTTCAGTACGGTTTCAGGAAAGTGAAATGCACTGAGGACACGATAAATCAGGGAATGAATGTCCTGAACACCTCAAACAAGAAGTATTTTATAGACATAATGATTGATATACACTATGTCATCAAAAGTATCCGGACTTCACCAAAAAATACGTTTTTCATAATAGGTGCATCGTGCTGCCACCTACTGCCAGGTACTCCATATCAGTGGTCATTAGACATCGTGAGAGAGCTGAATGGGGCGCTTCGCGGAACTCACGGACTTCGAACGTGGTCGCGTGATTAGGTGTCACTTGTCTCATACGTCTGTACGCGAGACTTCTACACTCCTAAACAACCCTTGTTCCACTGTTTCCGATGTGATAGTGAAGTGGAAACGTGATGGAACACGTACAGCACAAAATCGTGTAGGCCGAACTCGTCTGTTGACTAACAGAGACTGCCGACCGCTGAAGAGGGTCGTAATGTGTAATAGGCAAGCATCTGTCCAGACCATCACACTGGAATTCCAAACTGCATCAGGTTCAACTGCAAGTACTATGACAGTTACGCGGGAAGTGAAGAAACTTGGATTTCGTGGTCGAGCGGCTGCTCATAAGCCACACATCACGACGGTAAATGTCAACCGAAGCCTCGCTTACTGTAAGTAGCGTAAACATTGGACGACTGAACAGTGGAAAAACGTTGTGCGGAGTGACGAATCACGGTACACAATGTGGCGATACGATGGCAGGGTGTGGGTACGACGAACGCCCGTTGAGCGTCATCTGCCAGCGTGTGTAGTGCCAACAGTAAAAGTCGGAAGCCGTGGTGTTGTCGTGTGGTCGTGTTTTTCATCGAGCGGGCTTCCACCCCTTGTTGTTTCGCGTGTCATTATCACAACACAGGTCTACACTGATATTATCAGCACCTTCTTGCTTCCCACTATTGAAGAGCAATTCGGGAATGGCGATTACATCTTTCAACACGACAGAGCACCTGTTCATAATGCACGGCCTGTGGCGGAGTGGTTACACGGCAATAACATCCCCGTAATAGATTGGCCTGCACAGAGTCCTAATCTCAATACTATAACACTCCTATGGGATGTTTTGGAACGCTGACTTCGTGCAATGCCTGACCGACCGATATCGATACCTCTCCTCACTGCAGCACTCCGTAAAGAATGGACTGCCATTCTCCAAGAAACCTTCCAGCACCCAATTGAACGTATGCCTGCGAGAGTTGAAGCTGTAACCAAGGATAAGGGTGGGCCAACACCATACTAAATTCCAGCATTAGCGATGGGGGGCGCCACGAACTTGTAAGTCATTTTCAGCCAGGTGTCCGGATACTTCTGATCACATAGTGTAGCTGGGGCGATTGATAAATTATGGTTGCCTTCCTTCTTCAAAAGAGTGAAACAAGTGAAATATCCGACCTGTCTCTAAAGCAAACTACCAGATTATTGCAGGGACAGGTAGGTGTAATTAGAATGTTACGGAACGAAAATTGTGAAAAGCACCTCACCTAAAGGCTGCTCGCAGTGCTCTGCTTGTGGTCCACAGTTCTGGTATGTTGGCGTTGAGCCATTACTAAAAACCAGCTAACGATAACAGCACACAGCACAATTTATATGCTACTAAATCAACATTACTAAAATAAAGAAACCAAACGCAGAAGTAGCGTAATACGCTAGAGTAGTGTAGTGTAATGCTGTGTAGTGTAGTATTGTATAGTAGTGTAGTCCAGAATTATTGGGTGATTCTGTGATGATGCTATAAACTTTCAGGTATGATGGAGAAGGGTAAGTGTATCTACCTGAAGTGAAGGACCCTGTTCCGTAAAGGATAGAGTCGAAAGTTATAAGGAAAAACAGTTCTGGTACCTCTGACAGTGGATTCCTTCTGCTGCAAGGTTTTTTTTTTTTTTTCCTTTCCATATCTGGTAAGGAGATAGTATGGAGCAAAATAAAAAAAAAAGCTGGTAATCATGGTATGTAAAATGGATACGTAAAGAGGTATTAGCAGTTATACAGTAGAAGACAGGTGTTTTACTATATCAAAGACAAACAAGTGCACATACGTCTTAAAGTGTGCCCTTTAGAGCCAAAGTTTACTCGACATTTTTTTCTTCTTTTGGTCCATACTAACTCGTACCAAATATGGGAAGTAAAGAGCCTGCAATAGAAGAGGTCCACTGTCAGAGAAGTCAGAAAGATTTTCGCTTATAACTTGCGACTCGCTCGTTTCCGGACCAAGGTGTTTTACCTCAAATTTACACATTTACCCCTACCCGTCATCCCTGAGAGCTTGTAACTCATCACGGAATCCCCTTGCACAAATCACAAAATTTGTGATCCAGCATTGCTGTATAGTGGAGTGGAACAGTTACATGCATTCTGGATAAAGATATCTCTTTTCACCAGATAGCCAAAGGGTTGTACGTGTAATTTTTCCTTCCTTTCTTTTAAAAATTTCTATTTTTTATTTAGATGTTTTATGCAGATTTTCCCCCTAAAACACCACGATGCTTAGTTATACTAACACATCTGAAATTATGGTAAAATGTGCTATTTTCGTACCAATTCATGTGCAACAGGTCTGTCCTTGTATGTAGATAACAGATTACAATAAAATACGAAACAAATAAATAATATGTTCTGATCGTGTCTGGCCCTCCATATTTTTACCCATTAAACACATTTCTTATTCCAGTATTCATTTGATTGTATGAAATCGATATCTGACTCCATGGCATGGCCTCAACACTGTTTAATACAAACAGCTACTGATAGATCTGTGCTGATGAGGTACGTGTCAACGCAAAAAGGTGATAGCAATACGACGTCTAATTTTGGTGGCTTTTTCATGGACGCAGCCACCTTTCAACCGATGTATAACGAATGTGACTGCAGTGAGATTTTTTTGTTAACGTTGCAAAAGCACATAGTGACTAAATAATTTAATAACGATACTGATGAATAATAAGTATATCATGAACGCAGAAGGAATTGTGAACAAATAGCAATTCCCAAACTCTGGCGACTCGTGAAAACATTTGAAATCCAAATTCTGTGAGGATTTTTTCACAGAAATTCGTATACTTGAAACGAGTTTACTGCTGGAGATGAATTAATAAATTTTGTGATGAAAAACGGCATTTATGACGAGAACTGGAGGACGGTATCGAAAAAAATATTAAACTACGAAAATTTGCATTGTTGATATATGCTGATTCTAGCGTTGCTTTCGGCGCAAAATATTTATAAAAAACACGAATTACCGGCACTGAATATACAATAGCCATTCACAACGAGTGCGGTAATTACTTGCTGCGGGCGCTGCCGACAACTTCCAGTGAGTTGCGACATTTATAATTAACATGAATACTTGTCTACCAGATGCAGAAAATACAAAACGAATAGGAGTTGCTTTTAGCTCTCAGATTTGAGCGCACGAAGTATACCCTGATGAATAAGCAACAAAAGGGCACGACAGTAAAACCATATAAACGCTTCAGGTATATGTTAGACTTCCGCAAAAAATATAGGCTGTCAGTGACCACAGATCTTCTAGAAATATCTGTGAAATTTTCACTTGATGACTTAATCTTTACCGTGTGACCTCGTTTCCAAGTTGTTTACATCTATCCAGATTATGGTAATTGTATAATCATATACTACCATTTTCGGACACTAATGTTTAGTAGGATAAAACACTCAGACACCTCAGACACGGACGGCAGTCTCAGTAGCATTACATTTGATGCAAAATGTTATTTCAAGTTTTCGGTGACTGTTCCGAGACCCAAGAAACGTTCCTCGTAGGACAGTACACTGCTTGACAATTGGTAAGAAACAACTGACATTTGCTAAGGAATAACTGCCAGTTGCTACGGAACAATCGACAATTGATACGAAACACTAAACCAGTGACACTAAATGGAAATGTAGAAGACGAGACGTGTTAACGACAGGGAAGCTTGTGCACGAAAGCCTGCAGGCATTCGACAGTTCATGTATTCATGCAGTACAGTGTTTGACGAAGATTGTTGTGGAACCTATTAGTGCTACATTCCGTGTTGGATTGCAACATATCTGCAAGATATCAGTTGAGTGCTTACGAGCTTTTCGTCATAGTGTCAGTACTGTGGCCACGGTAATGGTTGTTTCCAGAAGTGTCATATCGCAGATTCAAAAAGGCCGCTGATGATGGAAATGCTACACAAAAGATTCTAGTGGTCGTAGGCAGACCACCACCCTCCAAGTGGATCGATACATAGCCCTAGTGGCAAAAAGGAACAGTCATCTCAACCCTAACGAGATCGCTGTAGACTTTGCAACTGCTACCGGTGGACGTGACTCGGCCAGAACCATTTTGCCGTGATTACATCAGGCTGATCTGTATGCTAGGAAGCTTCTTAATGCTTCCCTTTTCAGCCACACCATCGTCGAGAAAGAGTCCGTTGGTGCAGGGAGGATATTCGTTGCGATCTGCATTGCTGGTCCACAGCGATATTCTCTTACGGATCCCGCTTCATTGTGGCAAGTGATTCTGGCGACCTGTTAGTGTGGAGAGAGAGGGGAGCACAGAATCTTGATGAACGCATGGAGATTATGCTTTATAACGTCCATCTGCTTAAAGGTGCGATTCTACACAGAGTACGCGAAAGAACTTGCCCCCCTTCTAACAGCCGTGTACCGCAAGTCTCTAGAGGAACGGAGGGTTCCAAATGATTGGAAAAGAGCACAGATAGTCCCAGTCTTCAAGAAGGGTCGTCGAGCAGATGCGCAAAACTATAGACCTATATCTCTTACGTCGATCTCTTGTAGAATTTTAGAACATGTTTTTTGCTCGCGTATCATGTCGTTTCTGGAAACCCAGAATCTACTATGTAGGAATCAACATGGATTCCGGAAACAGCGATCGTGTGAGACCCAACTCGCCTTATTTGTTCATGAGACCCAGAAAATATTAGATACAGGCTCCCAGGTAGATGCTATTTTTCTTGACTTCCGGAAGGCGTTCGATACAGTTCCGCACTGTCGCCTGATAAACAAAGTAAGAGCCTACGGAATATCAGACCAGCTGTGTGGCTGGATTGAAGAGTTTTTAGCAAACAGAACACAGCATGTTGTTATCAATGGAGAGACGTCTACAGACGTTAAAGTAACCTCTGGCGTGCCACAGGGGAGTGTTATGGGACCATTGCTTTTCACAATATATATAAATGACTTAGTAGATAGTGTCGGAAGTTCCATGCGGCTTTTCGCGGATGATGCTGTAGTATACAGAGAAGTTGCAGCATTAGAAAATTGTAGCGAAATGCAGGAAGATCTGCTGCGGATAGGCACTTGGTGCAGGGAGTGGCAACTGACCCTTAACACAGACAAATGTAATGTATTGCGAATACATAGAAAGAAGGATCCTTTATTGTATGATTATATGATAGCGGAACAAACACTGGTAGCAGTTACTTCTGTGAAATATCTGGGAGTATGCGTGCGGAACGATTTGAAGTGGAATGATCATATAAAATTAATTGTTGGTAAGGCGGGTACCAGGTTGAGATTCATTGGGAGAGTGCTTAGAAAATGTAGTCCATCAACAAATGAGGTGGCTTACAAAACACTCGTTCGACCTATACTTGAGTATTGCTCATCAGTGTGGGATCCGTACCAGGTCGGGTTGACGGAAGAGATTGAGAAGATCCAAAGAAGAGCGGCGCGTTTCGTTACCGGGTTATTTGGTAACCGTGATAGCGTTACGGAGATGTTTAATAAACTCAAGTGGCAGACTCTGCAAGAGAGGCGCTCTGCATCGCGGTGTAACTTGCTCGCCAGGTTTCGAGAGGGTGCGTTTCTGGATGAGGTATCGAATATATTGCTTCCCCCTACTTATACCTCCCGAGGAGATCACGAATGTAAAATTAGAGAGATTAGAGCGCGCACGGAGGCTTTCAGACAGTCGTTCTTCCCGCGAACCATACGCGACTGGAACAGGAAAGGGAGGTAATGACAGTGGCACGTAAAGTGCCCTCCGCCACACACCGTTGGGTGGCTTGCGGAGTATCAATGTAGATGTAGATGTTGATGTAGCTCCTGACTTCCACCCACACAGGATCGCTGAGCTGCCGGACACGTTGGAAAGTGAAGATTTTACATTTATGGAATAGTATGCATATTCGTCGGGCCTAAATACTATAAGGGATGTCCTGATAACTCTTGGCAGACGTGTTTCTCAACGAACACCTGCACCACGAACCGTGGAAGAGCTGAAAACCGCCTTGAGAGAGGAGTAGGATAATGTTCCCCAAGCACTCTTCATTAGCATGGTATCCAGCATTAATAACAGGTGCACAATGCGCTTTAGTGTCTGACGAGGGCGTATTCCCTACTGAGAGTCCGACATCGACCTTTATGCTGAGAGTCTGATCTGTGTCAGACTTGAACGTTATTTATGTCTGTTATCCTGTTTTCCCTTGTGGTGAAAACTGTACCATTTCTCGTTATCAACATACCACTTCATCTCTGTTTGGTATGTACTGTGTTTCATGTCGAGCATCATTGCCTGTGTTTATTCCTGTCCAACCAAGTCTCTGTTCCTTGGCAGTGGTCAAGCAGTGTACATGCTAGAGAAAGAGTAACCACTGTAGCCATTCAACAACAGAACCAAAAATGACTGTGCTGTCTCAAGGACTGCGCACGAGCCCCTTCCGAAAGCTTGCCTTACTCTGGGTAGGGAATGTGGAGAATGAAATGCACCGTTGAGCAACTCGTAACCTGCGCCGATTAACAAATGATGTTTATCGCCATTTGCGTCCAGATCCGACAGTGTACAGGCAGTAGTAGAAAATGAAATTTACGTTTGTGAGCAATTTGGTGAGTTGCAATCACAAGTTATTCAATCGAAGTTTAAATACATACAGCTTTCTCGTCTGTTTTTTGCACCCGTTTCCGATGTTAAACCGTATATCACCTCGTACTCTAGGTGGCTGATTTCCAGGATCATGTTCTCTTTCAGAAATTGCGTTCGCCATCATTTTATTGCAGTATGGATGGAAAGTTATCACTCAGTGAGTAATACGCTGTTTTACCTACATGATTTACTAAAAGTTACTGTACATGCAAATCTTACGTGCTGGTAGCTGCCTCAGTTTCACATCATCAACATGCAAAAGGAAACTCACATTTCTAGTCATAACTTACGATATAGAGGTCTGCTAACAACTAACTTACAATTACGGTTTACCTCGTCAACAGGCGAATTTTTGCAACCAACTGAGTCACATTACCGTATTTTCTGCAGCACAAAATCTTGAATTGCAAGTGATAATATAAGCCGTTTTAACATGACCATATCTTCTACATGTATATAATTATAAACTAGGGTAAAAGTTTAAATAATGCGTCATAATAAAAGTTCCCTGGTGCAACAAATTCGCTCGTTAATCTACCTTTCACTAAAACTGCGTGAACGTGACGAAAATTTCATTTTTAAATAGGACACAAACCCACCGCACTGCCACCTGCTTGTAAGAGCAGTTGTTAACAACGACCTGCCTCAACAGTAGACTGGCCGCAAAATGCATACGATTTTGTTTTGGGTTTGTGAAAAACTGCATCTGTGTGCCTCGCATTGCGATAAACTTGGAGCTAGCTTGTTGTTGCCTGGACTTTTGTACCGCGTGAGGTGGACTGACATTGAACTTCGATCCTATATGTGATCGTAAGGAGTAAAAAAAATGGTTCAAATGGCTCTGAGCGCTATGCGACTTAACTTCTGAGGTCATCAGTCGCCTAGAACCTAGAACTAATTAAACCTAACTAACCTAAGGACATCACACACATCCATGCCCGAGGCAGGAGTCGAACCTGCGACCGTAGCGGTCACGCGGTTCCAGACTGAAGCGCCTAGAACCGCACGGCCACACCTGCCGGCTCGTAAGGAGCACCTCCAGGTTTTATTCACATACATGCATGCGGTATACGCTTGGAAAATCGGATGAACCTTTTGCAAATAAAAAGTGTGTATTCCTCTGTGTAAGTTAAAACTCATCCAAAGTTTTTATCTTTGTTCATGTAGAAAATATACACTACGTTTTTCACGTTAGGTGCATCGAGATGCCACCTAAAGAATTATCATGTCAGCGACCTCAGTTGTCATTAGACTTCGCGAGAGAGCAGAATGGGACGCTAGGCGGAACTCACGGATTTCGAACGTGGTCGCGTGATTAGGTGTCACTTGTCTCATACGTCTGAACGCGAGATTTCCACACTCCCGAACATCCCTAGGTCCGCCGACTCCGATGTGATAGTGAAGTGGAAACGTGATGAGACACGTACAGCACAAAAGCGTACAGACCGATCTTGCCTGTTGACTGACAGAGACTGACGACAGTTGAATTTGCAATAGGCAGACATCTATCCAGACCATCACACAGGAATTCCAAACTGCATCAGGATCCATTGCAAGTTCTATGACAGTTAGGCGGGAGGTGGAAAAACTTAGATTTCGTGGTCGAGCGGCTGCTCACAAGCCAAACGTCACTCTGGTAAATGCCAAACGACGCCTCGCTTGGTGTAAGGAGCGTAAACAGTGTGCGATTGAACAGTGGAAAAACGTTGTGTGGAGTGACGAATCACAGTACACAATGTGGCGATCTGATGGCCGGGTGTGGGTATGGCGAATGCCCGGTGAACCTCATCTGTCAGCCTGTGTAGTGCCAACAGTAAAATTCTGAGGCGGTGGTGTTATGGTGTGGTCGTGTTTTTAATAGAGGGGGCTTGCATCTCTTGTTGTTCTGCGTGGCATTATCACATCGCAGACCTACACTGATGTTTTAAGCACTTCTTGCTTCCCACTGATGAAGAGCAATTCGGGGATGGCGATTGTATCTTTCAACACGATAGAGCACCTGTTCATAATGCACCCCTTGTGGCGGAGTGATTACACGACAATAACATCGCTGTAATGAACTGACCTGCACGGAGTTCTGACGTGAATCTTATAGAACACCTTTGGGATGTTTTGGAATACTGACTTCGTGCCGGGCCTCACCGACCGACATCGATACCTCTCCTCAGAGCAGCACTCCGTGAAGAACGTGCTGTTATTCCTTAAGAAACCTTGCAGCACCTGACTGAACATATGCCTGTGGGAGTGGAAGCTGTCATCAAGGCTAAGGGTGGGCCAACACCATATTGAATTCCAGCATTACCGATGGAGGGCGCCACAACTTGTAAGTCATTTTCAGCCAGGTGTCCATATACTTTTGATCACATAGCGTAGTTCTGTGAAATCGGATGAATCTTTTTGAAACATCTTGTAATCTTAATGCCTTTTTAGTTTTTATATTAATATTCAAAACCGAACAGGATAATAATTCTTTATATAAATTCTTTGTCGATGCCACTTAATTTCCCTGTTTCAGAATTGTTGTTCTTTCTGTCTTCCTCGCATTCATAGTTAGTCTTTCTCATTCACATCGATTTTCCGCTGAAGGGGGAACCGAGCTGGGTCACGTAATCGGCCCCTGGCCAATGTCCGGACTCCGGACATGCGAATAACCGAGGATGACCGGTCTCCGCTGACGTCTCTCCTGACCTCATCCCGGTGCACTCCACAAATCGAACGCCTCTCTCTCTTTCTTTCTTTCATTTTCTCTTTTTTTTCTCTCTCTCTCTCTCACACACAATACAAATCCAACGATTCCAACAACTCTTATCTGACATAGTTAACTTCACACAGCTCGTGGAATATAATTTGATACTTCAGTAGAATCACTTCCAAGCAAAAGCTTTATCCTAAATGACATCAATGGGAAAGGAAACTTCGTACACATTAAGCGAATACTTTAACTGATATTCAGGAGACGACTGTCTTTTTTGAAGTACATTATATATTTAAAGCTGTAAATTATCGCTTTTTCATTAGCTTGCAAGAGAAGAAAATGTATAGTTACTACTAATCAGCAGTAGATCACTCACGCATTCTGGATTTAGTTGGCTGCGGCGACTTGTTAACAGATAGAAAGCCTTACAAAACCACCATTCACTAGATGTACTTGTTGCTAGGATATATGAGAGACGTCTTACTATTTCAACCAGCACTGATAGGTCTTTTACTGCCTGCTGCACCGTTTTAAGATGTCATCATTATCGCCGGCGTCCATTGAATATAGAGATTTACTTAATCTCCTGAATTGGGTGTACTATTTTTCCAGTTCTTTAAAAAAAATATTTATTTCTCGGCGGCGATGAAAGCACTACGTCAATTATCAAAAAAGAGTTAATTAATACGGAACTGACGTAGAAGGCGTAGCCGGAAAAAAATATGTTTTACGTGAGGAAATCTTGCAAGAATTACAATTGTTCCCTCTGGCTTTAATATACTATCCACTGCCTATACAAAAGCGATTGCTTTAAAGATTGCGGGTTGTGCCTGTATAATTTGCATGCATCTGTCGCACACAGCTAAGAATTTTCTGTTTTCATTTATGTCAAGCATAGTGAGGTCACTGAAAGACGATCAAGGAAGCGCCGCACATCTCTCTGGAAATAATTACAACCTTCTCACAGTACATAATTCGGAGCTCGATTTTTAATTCCTCGTACCTGCTGTTAGAAATTTAGATCTGTCAGTATACATCAATTACATTGGTTAAAAATCTGTCCTTTCCTGGTACCATAATGAAACAGTAACTTTAGTAATTAAATTCACCTCACACTATTTCATTGGCGGTGCAGGTTTGTTGTACTCTGTGAAACCAAAGAATAACTTACTGGACTGTACGTTCTTTTTCGTCTTCTAATTCATCTGTGGCATCTTTAAATGGTTTCAGGAAAAAAGAAATTCTTCCTGCAAGTTCATTATCATAGTCTGCAAGTGTCTTTCCTGTTCGTTAGTGAAGCAGTGACTCCGTTATAGTGAGTTTTGGACTATAGCATATTGTACAAGCTGTTCCAGCGTGTTGTTTCAAAGACGATTTGAAAGATGTGCAGAGGCCACTTTTTTTCATGTACTATACAATGCATTTTACAGTGTATATTGTTACTGCGATTTTCGGGGACATGATTTAACAATAGCTGTCTTCGTCAAAAGTGTGGTTAAGTGCTATGTTTATACAGTGAGCAGCACAAGGAATCCTTCTGTCATTTTCTTATTTTTTCATTATATTTCCATCCTAGTAACAGATAAGAACTAAATTATGCAGCGTGTCCAGCGAAATCTTCCAGTTAACCATTCTTTCTCCAGTTTAACTCATAACATTTACTCCCGTCTTCTTAACTCTGGAACTTTAGCTGTAGATTAAACATTATTGACAACTGGCAAATCTGTGTTTGTGAAATTTGCTGGAACAGGAGAACATAAAATAAAAATTGTTGATAAATTTAAACGTCTGTGTGAAATTGTAATTTACATTCTAAATGAGAACTCTGCATGGAAAAATAGAATAAAAATACTGAACAGAGAAAATTACCTTACCAAAAATACGTACAACAGAAAAAGCCTATCCATAGACGCAAAATTTAAACATTATAAAACAGTTACAAATCCAGAAATAACTTACGCAGCTGAAACAATCTTCAAAACTACTAATACAAAAGAAATTGAAATATTAAAGACAGAAAGGAGAATAATTAGGACATGCATTAGTAAACATTTTCAAGTACATGTACAAGAAAATAGAACTAGTAATGAACTCGATAATGAAGAAGTGGGTCTAATTCTTTGGACAGCTGCTGAGAGCACCAGAAATCAGAATTAGTAAGGAAATAATAGTAAAGCCGTGGAATAGAAATTAAGGAAGATATAAGAGCACTCCATATTACAGCAGATGACTTCAAAAAACAAAACAGAGGAAACCTGGATACTGTAAGAAACAGAAACGAGGCTACAAACGAAGATCAATAAAAGGGCTGCAGGAAGAGTGATCTAAGATTAATCAAGAAAGAAAACATGTGACAGAATGAAGTTCTGAGCAGACAGAAGAGCAAACTAACCTTCATATAATAATGAAATATAGTAATCCTTACATAACCACTGATCTACTGAAGCATCTTATTCAATTATTATTGAATTGTATCGTATTATTGAAGAGCAACAACCTGATGTTCTTTACAGGGAGTGCTCAATATGTCCACTATAATTCCTCAACACTAGCTGTAGTCGAGGAATAATGTTGTGAACAGCACTGTAAAGCATGTCCGGAATTATGGTGAGGCACTGGTGTCGGATGTTGTCTTTGAGCATCCCTAGAGATGTCGGTCGATCACTATACACTTGCGACTTCAGGTAACCCCAAAGCTAATAATCGCACGGACTGAGGTCTGGGGACCTGGGAGGCCAAGCATGACGAAAGTGGCGGCTGAGCACACGATCATCACCAAACGACGCACGCAAGAGATCTTTCTCGCATCTAGCAATTTGGGGTGGAGAGCCATCCTGCATAAACATCGTACGTTCCATCAGGGGTTTATCAAACAGGCTGGCGATTATGCGATTCTGTAACATATCGGCGTACCTCTCACCCGTCACGGTAGCAGTTACAAAACCAGAACCACGCATTTCCTCGAAGAAAAAAGGCCCGATAACGGTAGATGTGGTAAATCCGACCCGCCGGCCGCGGTGGTCTCCCGGTTCTAGGCGCTTAGTCCGGAACCGCGCGACTGCTACGGTCGCAGGTTCGAATCCTGCCTCGGGCATGGATGTGTGTGATGTCCTTAGGTTAGTTAGGTTTAAGTAGTTCTAAGTTCTAGGGGACTGATGACAGCAGCTGTTAAGTCCCATAGTGCTCAGAGCCATTTGAACCAAATCCGACCCATACCGTGACTTTCTCGTCGTGCAATGGAGTTTCCACGACAGTTCCAGGATTTTCTGTAGCCCAAATTCTGAAGTGGTGGGCGTTGACAGACCCTCGGAGCGTGAAATAAGCTTCGTCGGTCCACAACACGTTACTCAACCAATCGTCATCTTCCGACATCTTTTGAAACGCCCACACCGCAAATGCCCTCCGCTTCACTAAATCGCCAGGTAACAGTTCATGATGCCGATGGATTTTGTACGGATAGCATCGGAGGGTACGTCTCAGTGCCAACCAAACAGTAGTGTATGGAATGCCGGTGCGACGTGCGACTGCACGAGCGCTGACTTCCCCGTGCATAGACGAACCCGCTACAGTCTCCATTTGTTCCTTAACTGTCTCAGCAGCATTACGCCTTGTGCTCGGTCGGCCACTACGGGGTCTATCGTCTAAAACAACCCGTGGCTTCGAACTTCTAAATCATTCTCGCCACAGCTGCATTTGTCAACGGACCTTTACCCGTTCGAATCCCCTTCCTATGGCGATACGATCGTAACGCTGAACTAGCACATTCCCCATTCTGATTATACAGCTTCACTAAAAGCGCCTTTTCAGGTAACGTCAACATGCTGTGACTGCTGGCGCATCTGATTCTCTCTCTCGTTACAGCTCCTTTTATACACGATTGTCATGCGCAGTCACTGACGTTTTGCTGTCCAGCACTATCTGTAGGACATTTTGTGAACTTTGTTTTTTTTTTGTTCTAATAAAACCCCGTTCTAAGCATGTACGTCAATTTTTACCTCTCTATCTACATTATTCCGTGGTTTATTAAGTTTTCAAATTCATACGGACTTTTTGATCACTCGGTACATTAGGCATTACAGGCCAGCAAGTTCTAACTAGCGCTGCAGTTGGAGAAATAGCAGTAGAAGTTATAACAAGATAAAGACCCAGATGTTGCCTTCCCAATGATGCGACTATTGTAGAGTCTAAAGAAGATTAATGAGAGAAGAAGAACTAATACAAGACAGTTTTTATGAGTATAACTTAGGTGGTGGTTTCGGTTGTCTGGTCCCGAATTCTCCTCCTGGGACATTTCTGGAGTGATGGCTCCTGATGCGTCGGGTGGTCACGCAGTGCTCGATGCTTAATCAGCGCCACTCTGAGTGCTCAGTATGTCCACTATAATTCCTCAACACTAGCTGTAGTCGAGGAATAATGTTGTGAACAGCACTGTAAAGCATGTCCGGAGTTATGGTGAGGCACTGGTGTCGGATGTTGTCTTTGAGCATCCCTAGAGATGTCGGTCGATCACTATACACTTGCGACTTCAGGTAACCCCAAAGCTAATGTAGAACTACCGATGCGATGCCAGGGAAACCTTCCCGATCATACGGGACACGTATCATGCTCAAAGAAGGACAACAACATTTTCAAAAGACTTCCTGTGATCTCGATAATGTAGACTGCACAGAGTAAATCATAAATACACTGATTACACTAAAGCAGTGTATAGCTATACTGAGTGGCTTTATTTCATTTTTCTTAAATGGTTAAGTTTAGATTGTGAGTGCTGCAGCATCACTTGCTTCAAGAGTACCTGGTCATAATTCCTATATAAAGTGGCAAATCTACTCAAAGTGACGTAGTCCTGATACATAATTTCCAGGGATTAGGTGGTCGGTTACTAGGATAGATTATTTTACCTGCAGAAACTTTACTCAACACAGACTAATGTTTTTATGAATGCTTGTTTCGTAATTAATACAATTACTACTTAATACACAACCTGTATTAGGTAACGAGACAGAAGGTTTAGTTTGTTAGCAGCAATAAAGAAATCAATAAACCAGAATATGTCTTTACAATGCTGCTAAACAAATATTGACCACAAAGCTTAGAATTTCGCACTTCAGATTTTATCATGAAAAAGTTCATTTGCTTTTTATCGTAACTTCGAAGTTTCTGACTTCCTCTAATAAAATTGCTATACCTGATATTATTACCACCTTGTGAATATGACACTGAAGCAGTTCTCTGTATATATTAAGAATTGTAACAATTGCTTAGTCATGGTATACAGCATGAATTTTAAATATAGTAGTTATTAAACTGAAAACTAAACCTTCCCTCACGGAGTATATACCAGTATAATCAGGAAACCACACGTAATTTAGGCCCACTGATAGAGTTTCCATACTTTATCCATTATGGAATTTATTTTAAAATATTAATGTAAACATAGCAAACAATACGCTCTGCATCACAGATATGTCGCTTCCTGGTTGACGTATAAGTTCCGTAGCACTCTGTACCTACCATCACAGTGCCCTAATTTGGAAATAACTAATGCCGGTACCAAGATTTTATTACAAACTATACGTGATGTTTCCCTATTGACGATAACGAATTTCAGTCCGGAAATGACTGAGTCGAAAGCATGCTGGACTGAGTAGCAGTGATGTGAAAATTAGCGTTCCGTGAGATCCAGAAGGCAGTAGGTGACGGCGTCCAGGTTTCTTGACAACCAACGGAGGTTCAAAACAGTTTGTAACGGATACTACTACCGACAGTGTTATGACGTATTCAGTCGTACGCCTTACACGGATCGCTGGTTCTGTGGAACATTAGGAGCTGAGCACGCCTGCTTCGTCTAACAGTGCCCAAGCGCTACCGCTCACGTATCTTTATGCGAGGTGGGACAGTCGATGTTCAGGTTTCGTGTGCAACGGTCACAAACAGTTGATTTACAAAAAGAACAGTTTGCAGATGTTGATGAAATATGAGTTTGAGAGTTTTTCGTCGCATTTTAGGGCAGCAGTGAATGAATAAGCGGTTTAATCGTGGAGGGTGTGTATAATTACACACATAACCAGTGAACAAATCAGAACCTCATTCTTAGTCACTAGCATCAGTTGTCATGCTATATTATTGTTTGAAGAATACAATTATTAAAGCTACTGTGAACGGTTATTTCATGATGGTTTATTTTGTAAAATCAATACAGCGATGGTATTCAGCGTGAAACGGAAATAAATTTTTCTACCAATATGAGCCTGGTTGGGTCTAACAACTTTTGTGAAGTATTACAAACGGAGTAAATGAAATGAACTGTGATCATTTAAGTGCAACCTTTTCATTTAAATTAAAGAACTAATGACTTTCATAATCCTAAAGAAACCGGTGTGACCGAGCGGCTCTAGACGCTGGAACCGCGCGACCGTTACGGTCGCAGGTTCGAATCCTGCCTTGGCAGGGATGTGTGTGATGTCCTTAAGTTAGTTAGGTTTAAGTAGTTCTAAGTTCTAGGGGGCTGATGACCTCAGATGTAAAGTCCCATAGTGCTCAGAGCCATTTGAATCATTTTGAACCTAAAGAAACGAGGCACGGTTTCGCTTTAGACAACACGGTCAAGTTTGCACATAGCTCGTTCTCTCTTGTAAGCACCACTTACCAGGAAAGTACCTGGGCTCGAACAAACAGATCTGTGTGAACGTTTGGTTACAGGACCATTATGTACCTCTGAATGTGCTGACGGGTGTCGTTTTTATGCAAAACTCTGCAGTCATGCTCTAGATATCACTGTAGATGTAATTATAGACGCCATACGCAATGCAGCAATCTTAACTATAAATGTAAATGCAGAATGTCAATAAAATGCTCCGAGCAATATGAATGACTGCAAAACGCACAGTATAGAAATGCAAGTTGATCGCATGGTGCATTTGCACATTCTATAATATCAGTGTTGAATGCCACGTCAGTGACACTTTCGAAGTTGTTCACTGGTTCACCAATATCGTAGCCAGCGTTCTTCCACGCGTAACGAAGCATTGGTCTGTATACTCCCGCAGATAACTGATTGTAAATGACAGAATGCATATTCATGATAAAGAATCTGTCGTGCAATTCCGGCTGCATATTACTGGAACGTAGTTTAATGAAGTCTGTTATTCTCTTGGCATATATTTTATATTGCCTGAAGAAATACACATCCAGAGGTTGTGCATATTTTGTGGTTTTAGGCGGAATGATTTTTAAATCTACATGTTTTCCGCCAGATGCTTCCTGCAGTACTCGTTCATCCTTATGTCCAGACCAGGAGTCACAAAGTACTAATGACTTTCTCGACAAATGTGGATTCAAAACTGACAGAAAAAACGTCTTCAGGTGTTGTTTCGTCATCTTCCTACTCACACTTGCATCGACGACGACATTTGGAGGGCACCGCGTTTCTATTTCCCTTGACACGCGGGGTTCAAACTTTCCACTGGATTCTTGGAGGCAAATATAGAGGTTGTCTGCCAATCGTCCGTCCATTGATATAGCAACATCTATCGTGTAACTGTGTGTTGCACAGTTAACTGATTGCAACATAGCGACAGTGTTTCTCTCCCCTTTCATGGATAGTGTTCTGTCTCAAGAAAGTTCATAGTTGAACTGACTCTGATCACAGTTCCATACAGAACTAATACCGATGTTTTCTCTCGTGATATGCTCATTGACATCAGCAACAAACGCTTGAGCTCTTTCAATCAGCTTCATCGTCATTCTTATCTGTTCGTGCTTGGAGCATAGTGATACGGCGTGATGTTATCCTAAACTCCTTTTTCAAATTAGTAATAAATCCTAGTGAAGCTGTAAAGTTTGTACACCCGAGATTTATGGCTACGTCTAACGCCCAATGTTGTAAATGCCAATAATGAACGGCGGAACCGCATTCTCGCGCTTCATCGAATTTCGCCATTACACGATCCTTGATGGTCTTGAACAGAAGTGTACGATTTCCTTTGAAAACTGTATTTCCTTCTCTTTTCTTTGCCACATAATCCAATATGTTTTTAATATTGCTTTTAGACTTCAGTTTAGGGTGTCTTTTCAGAAGCTTGTCGTATGTGTCGAAACCTCTTACGTAATAATCATCGTACAAGTTCTCCAGTGTGTTGTCATCAAAGGCCGTGATGATACTTGCAACTTTAACCTTATTCTTGGGAGACGGTTGGTATTCACTGTCACTGCTTCCATTGCCTCTTCCCGCACTTGCCGTAGCACTACCATTTGCAATGAGCTGTTCGTCATTATCATCCCTATCATCATCATCATGTGTTAGTGTTTCTGACTTATGCTCATATTTCTGCACTATAATAGATACCAGAAAACATGCGAATGATTCGTCTTCTACACCAGTACCATCTTCACGAAGAAGGGTTCTTCGTAACTTCATCTCAACCAATCGCAATACATCAGCAGGATTGATTACCAATCGCCGAGCCATCTGACGCTTCAGTACACAAATAATGTCACAAAACGCAACTTCAGAGGCACACCGCACCATCCCTACTTGTCCCAACTGGCGTACCGCAGGTCAGTGTGCAATGCGGCATGGCATACGCAGAGGCCTCTAACAGACGACTGCAGTGTTTTGCACATGCGGGAGTATCACTAGTGCGATAAGAGACCTTTACATTATTTCTCACACGATTTTGGTGTATTTGTGTTTGTTCGAGCCCAAGTACTTTCCTGGTGAGACACATCCGAACGCGAAAAGGAAATCTCTATCTGATGTGTGATCTTTTTTTATTTAATATATAAAGTTGAAAGGATAGTGAGAGTGATAGTGTAAGAAGTGGGAAAACGAATGGCCCAATTGACTGGCCCCTTTTTTTTTTTTTTTTTTTTTTTTTAAAGAAGACAGGACAGTAGAAGGGACAGTAGAAGGGTGGGGGAAAACGAACGGCCCATAGACTAGGCGGGGTTTACGACTGCGTTACAGAATTAAAGAGAGGAAGAGGAATAGTGAGAGATAGTGAAAACGAAAGGCCATTGTCCTGGCCTCTTCTTCTTCTCCATAGCGGCGTCTTGATGGTGATGGCAGTCAGTCGTGGAGTGGTGGGTTGGGGTGGCGGGGAGAGAGAAAGAAGTCAGAGGGTGACAGATGAAGGAGTGAAAGAGGAAAGGCCTGTCGTGAATTAGGCCGACAGTAGGGAGTGGGGGTGTGGGGTGGTGGCGTGTGGGGGAGTGAATGACATGACATGTTGGGGGGGGAAGGTCAATGGTGTGAGAGAGATTGATTGCCATGAGGTGAGATGGCTATTGTATGTGAAGTCATGGGGGGCGAAATAAAAGGTCAGGCCATCGGGTGGTGGCTAGACGGTGAACACGGGTACCCAGGGAAAGGATTAAGGGATTAGGAGAGAGACGGGTTTGTTGGTAAAAGGAGTGGGCTGCGGAGAGGATGCGGGTACGAAGGAGCGGCACTTCAGCCAGGAGGTGGAGCTCGTCGGTTGGGAAGTCGAAGGGGAGGCGGAGGGCACGCCGGAGAGCCCGGTTCTGGACGGTTTGGAGTCGGCGGAGGTGGGTGGGGGCAGCATTGCCCCACACCACCACCGCGTATTCAAGGATGGGACGAACAAGGGAGGCGTACAGTCTAACAGCAAGGTGTGTGGGGAGTGAAGGGGTTGGGTTGATGAGAGGGTAGAGCAGGCATAGCCGCCCCATTGCTTTACGACGCACTTCGTCGATGTGGGGGCGCCAGGTGAGGCGTTGGTCCAGGGTAACACCCAAGTACTTTGCAGTACGAGTCCAGGGGACTGGGGTACCAAGGACCGTCACCTGAGGGAGCCGAATGGGAATACGGCGTCGGCAGATGATAAGGGCTTGGGTTTTGGAGGGATTAAATGCCAGACGCCAGGTCCTAGCCCAAACGGTTAGGGAATCTGTAGCCCCCTGGAGCCGCTGTTGAAGAACTGCCGCACTCCGAGAACGAGAGAAGAGTGCAGTGTCATCTGCGTAGAGAGCTAATTGTACCCTCGGCTCAGAGGGCAGATCGGCTGTAAAGAGGGAGTAGAGTAGCGGTCCAAGTACGCTGCCTTGTGGTACTCCTGCTCTGATTCGTCGTCGTGTAGATTTCCCATCTGGGATCCTGACATGGAAGGTGCGGCCTTCCAGGCTGAGCGTCTTCGCTGAATCTCCTCCTCTTTATACTCTGATCGCTCCCCACCCCTTCCCCCGCGTCATGCCACGCGCGGCGCTGCGTGGAGTGGTGGTGGATACTGGAGATACTGTGGAGTACGCGAAAACGGAAGTTTTACGGCAGGGGACTGTGTTCTGAAAGAGGCGATTGAAATACGTGTAGCTGATGGACTGATCAACAGAGACCCCGGGTTCCAACTCAACAAAGCCTGGGACCCAGCACTCAGCCAACTAAAAGCACAGCTTCGACCCAAAGCGACTTCCGCGCCCGACGAAAGCCACAGGACATCTGATGGACCACAGTTCACATCCAGCAGCCAGCAGCCCGCCCCTCCCCACCATCACTCCACGCAGCGCGGCGTGTGGCATGACGTGGGGGAAGGGGTGGGGAGCGATCAGGGTATAAAGGGGAGGAGATTCAGCGAAGACGCTCAGTCTGCAGGTATCACCTGAAGACGACGGCAAGGAACGCTGTCGAAATATCGTGGTTTGAAAACGACTGCACCCGGCTGGAGACACAAGAACAGTACGAACAAATCTCTTTCTATTAACAAAGAGTAAAATGTAGCAGGGAGGGAGGTTACAAGTTCCGTACTGGTTCCGAATGAGCAAAATACAAGATACAGTGTATTCAACCAGTTTTGTACATTGTTTCCAGATTTTCTATATAATACACAGCCCTACACAAAAAGACAAAAAAGTGAAGCAGGTAGAAGGGCAGGAAGAAACGAAATGAAACTTGACGGGTTAAGAGGGTTTATTATATTGTTTCAGTGATTGCAGTAGAGAGTCAAATTTACAGAGAACTTCGCAGTATGAGCAATACGACGTGGAACCCTCACCTGAGACAAGCTTGCCCACAGTCGTTGTAACCGGATACTGTCACTGGGAGAAAGTGGGCGTCCGAGCTGGTCCCAGTCAGGTTCTATCGGCGACAGATACGGGTATCTCGCTAGCCAGGGGATTACCTAAACATAGTGCAGACAGTTCATAGAGACAGGAGCTATGTGTAGACGAGCACTGTATTGTTGAAAAGTGGCACCACGATACTGTCGCATTAGAGTTGCGGTTGAGGGTGAAGGATGTCCATTACACAACATTGTGCCGTCAGAGTTCCCTCAGTCACTGCCAGCTGTGATATGAAGTCATACACGATGGCTCCAATAGTATATTTGCGTATGTTTCATCACACTTTGACACTGAAACGTCTGCTGAAGGCAACGAAGGTGATCTCAAGCAGATCAAGTGATCTTCACCTACGGCGTCACAAAACCGACCCTCCTTACTGTTGACTTCGTCACTCTTATCACCGATGTCATCTATCTTACCGATAACATGGCGGGACACAGGCCCCTCCACTCTCCCCATCCCTCCCCATTCCACCGATCGGAGCCTAGTATTTTAACTACAATTAAAATAAAACAGCCAGTTACAGTGTAGTATCTAAGCGGCCATTAACTTTAAACTGTGTGCGTTGCTGAGCCCTCGATATACCCTTGTGGATATCAGAAAGCGCTGTACCAAGTGACCTTACTGATAATCAGCTTGCTTCGAATAGAATGACATGAATTTCATTACAGGTGTTGCTCAATGGATAACTTAATGAAAGTAACTTATTAAGCAGGGGTGGTCGTAGCATACAAGAAACATGGGTGCTGTAATTCACAAAATGATAAAATAGCGAGTTTGATCGAGCTAATGAATGAAACACTGGTCTCTATGAAACCCTATACATCAAAATTTGATGTGGACATGAAGCTAAACACAAGTACATAAGAACATTAAATCTTTATGCCCACTGAGTATTGGTACAAATTTAGATTGGAATTAAAGCAAAAAATTATATATATCCTGACATGTTCAGTCTGGGGGCGATCTGCAGTGTATGGTAACTGAAGCTTCTCAAGCCAAGACCACTAAAATAGCATTTCATTGTATGACCAGTTTCGACAGAGCTTTGCTCTCATATCAGATCTTATGGGTAACATGTTGTAAAAATTCAAAATCATATTTTCCCACGATGGCAGTAAAGCTCTGTCGAAACCGGTCACAGAAAAAAGTGCTTTTCTAGCGATCTTGGCTCGTGAAGCTTTCTTCAACTACCATAAAGTGGAAAGCCTTGGCACAGGTCAGGTAACGAGTTAGTGATGAATAAGTTAAAGTCAATACAACATTGGGGGGGAACAATTAAAGTTTCAGAAGTCATGCACTGATTTCCAGGTGTTAATCAGAGAGGAAAGAAAGAACTATAGAAAGAATCATGGATACTCTCATTAACTTGATTGAGAACGTGATGAGTTATAAATTGCTAATGACTGTACATACGTAAAATGCCCTAACATCAGTCTAAAAACTCCGCATACGTCCTATCACTTGGTTTGTGAACGCTGAAGAGACTCATCGTACACAGCGTTACCGGTGTTGGTGAGTGTCTGTTGCGGTAGTTGATGATTCTGAGTCATCTGATCTACGCCGAGGGCAGCTCTCCCTCAGAATCGAAGTTCCTTTCTCGGCTGAAGTGCCCTCCTCTGAGTGTCAGATGGAAGAAATTTCCACAGACAGCTGCCAGCGAGAAGCAGAATTTTTACTTGTGTATGACTTTGTGTACCAATGACACTGACGCCTCCTATTGGTAACCAATCCGGTCGCTCTAATATTGCATCAATCTCTAATCCATACTCAGTGTAATCATTATGTACCAGTCAAATGAGTTTTTAGTGCTGGAGTTCAGAAATAAGCAGCTCCCAACTCCCACCATGTGTCCTATCTCGCGCTCTTACCCAACTGGTCTCCTGCCAGTATAAACAGCAATTTCTGTTCTCTCCCTCTAGATTTTTTCCATACAATACAACGGTAGCAGCCCTTAGTATTTCTGAAGAGTGCCAATAACGAAGCAATCTGCTTGGTACCAGCCTGACAGCTGCAGATCCCATGGTCTTAAACATAAAAACGGTAGTTCGTCTCTCGTCTCACTCTACTTCAGAAATTTCTTTCCTTGTATTTATTCGGGTATAGCGTTTGCCAGAACGCTGATTTCTAGCTGAGGGCAGGGTGTCGGAAAACTACACTCTATCATTGCCTGTTTATTGCATGTCCCTCCGCCGTCAGTGGACTGCTTGCTTTAGAAACACAATATAGTGGCGTTCCAACATTTAGGACAACCACTGACGGTACCTCTTTGGCTGAGATTAGCGCACATGCAATATATTAGACCCAGCTTTTACCTGTCTTCTCATCCCCCACGGCGGCGTTAGTCCTTTGAAAAGGCCTGTAGTCCACTTAATTGCCGGAGACTGGCGATTTCCCCTGCTCGCGTGGCTTCTACCAAACATGTACTCAAAATGACTCCCACCTACATTTAAACAGACCTCCAGAGGAAGAATGTAGTATAGGAAGCTAGTAATTGGATGTAACAGACACTGATATTAACATAAGTCGTCCTTATACTCTCGCTCCTAGCTTAAGATTAAATTACATTGGCTGGACTTGTTACTCTATTGGCACTTCTGTCAAAAACGGTCGCTTAAAACAGCCAATCGCAATGTAGCCTCAAAGCCACCATCGTTCATGTGCTCAAAAGTATATGAAGGATCTGCATTTTGTACTGTGCTCAAAAACATTGGAACGATCTGAACTATTTGTCAAAAAATTACGTTTGTAGTGTTTCCACATCTAAGTTATGTCAGCAAAAATCACAGATACACCACACACACACACACACACACACACACACACACACACACACACACGCACACACACACAAACACAAACGTATACACAAACATATTAGAATAGAAATACGTAACCTTTACCTTAATAGCATAAAATGGTGCCAAGTTAAAAAAAAATTCCAAACGACAACTATGTTTCCATTTCTCATTATAAAATATTGTTTATGGACTGCCTTGCCAGTCGCATCTGTAAATGTCATTGGAAACTACGCAAGACTCACAATGGAATAAGAGAACGAGTATAAAAGATGCTCTCCATAAATCGTTGAAAACGAACGTTCATTTACGCATTGTAGTTAATGAATTAGAAATACAAGTACGTAACTGCTAAAGATGAGTATTAATTAACTACTATACGATATAACTTCAAAATGTAGGCAAAACTGCTGCTTTATGATGCTGTTGCTTTTTGTCACCACTGATCCAACTTCACGTGTTTTAAGGCACAACAGAGGTTTTAAATTAATCATTCTCCTCAACTAAATTGTTCTATGATACATGTCAAATGTCACAATGTTAATTCGAAATTTGAAATGTCAGTGGAAATATGCAAACAATGCTAAAGTGCAATGTTTACGCCAAACATCACAATGCTATGTTCCTCGTATAAACACATACCTGCGAAACATGTGCGTAAAAGATTATTGTGATCTCTAAAGTAAGCACCCCAATGCTTTTTTCCATTCCAAAATAGCTACAAATGACAGTTGACGTTTAGAGTTTGATGAGAGACCATAACTAACCTGACCAGCCAAAGAATTCATGTTAGCCAAAATACTATGAAAGGTAGGCAAACAATCAAACAAATAGTCAGTTTGAAATACTAGAAAAATCTAATTATTTAGGCCCACTCCGGTATACAGCACAATGCATCCTGAAAAATTGTTCTATAAGTGTTACAACTCTTTCTAAATACATCAACTACGCTCACATTTCAATCTCATGCGGTGTTGTAGGATGTATTGTCACCACCTAACGTTTTTACGAGCTTTTAAGTAACATTTCACCATTATTTTAAAGAGGACGAAGCTAATGTATCACTAAAATATGTAATTCATATTATTAGCAACCTAATATTTTTTTTATTTCCATTCGAAATACGAAGATAATGTATCTTTAGAACAAATAATATATGCTATTAACAGCTTGGTAATACTTTTCAGTTCCATTTGAACTAGATGTTAAGCGTAAAACAAAGGTTTGAGGAGGGTTGCAGTATTGACCAGTCGGAACTGTTGTGCCAAGACTCCCTAAAATTGTATTTCCTATAAGCAAGTACTAAATAACATGAACGTCTAATAAAAAAATACTTGATGTAAAAACATAGAGCAGCCGGCCAGTGTGGTCGAGCGGTTCTGGGCGCTTCAGTCTGGAACCGCGCGACCGCTATGGTCGCAGATTCGAATCCTGCCTTGGGCATGGATGTGTGTGATGTCCTTAGGTTAGTTAGGTTTAAGTAGTTCTAAGTTCTAGGGGACTGATGACCTCAGATGTTAAGTCCCATAGTGCTCAGAGCCATTTGAGCCATTTGAAAAACATAGAGCAAAGCCAGAATGCAGACAAACACCATGTTATGACGGAAGGACAGAGATGAAACATCGCCAGAATCGATAGCACAACAATCCATGTCAATGTGTAGAAAATAAACTTATTTGTCCAAACCAATGCAGGTTGCACGCAAGTATAATTACAGAGCTAAAAAGATTTCGAACTTTGGAGGAAAAAAAACTGTATTTTGTGCAAGATTTCGAACACAAAACATTTTTCAAGCACAATGCAATTTCAAGTTAGACACTCCAACTTCTCAGTTATCTGTATTACTTATCAAAATACACGCAGCTTACGTATTGATACTACGGACATAAATTTATTGGTTAAACAACGCTTGTTAATGACCAAAGTTCTGTTGCTGTACCATACTTTGCAAACACAATGGACCTTAAAATTAAATATTTCGGCATTAAAACTTCCTGTGTTAATTATTAAAGTACAAGCAGCTCGCTCATTGGCAATACTGAAATGAATTATAGGTTACTGAGGACCATAGATCGATTTTAATACCACTCATTAAATTTATCTCAATACTTAAAACATCTAAATGGATCAAAACAAACGGTGCACATTAGTAACTTCTTTTGTAGTCCAACGAATTTGTCTGATTATGAACATCAAAATGTGTTACTGTGCAAATACAGATAACAATATGAAGACTTCTTTACTTACTGCCGATCTGCCTGCAAGTGGCCCTTTCACGGAAGAGGTAAACATCTCAGCTGCAGCGAGATTGAGACCGAAAACTAACGCAATCTTCGCCTTGAAGGTCGAACACTTTGCATCTTTCTTTTCTTTTCCTTTTTATATTAGAACTAGTGTTCTCCCTTTTAGCCTCTTCTGTCGCTCGCCATATCTTGCGTTCTCGGTCTTATATCATCGTTGTTAACTTTGTGCATTGTATTTAAGATTTCAAAATAGTGACAGTTTGCTCTCCTAACAATAAAATAATGATGCTTTGCCAAAAATGAGACGACTTCTTTCAGTTTTGAGCGAAAAATTGTACTACTGTAAATTCACTAAGATTCTCCGAAGTGATCTGAAATATATTTAATTTATGGGCTCCTTCTGCCATGATAATTGCATTCTTCATTCACTAGAATATAAATATTTTCAGAGATAGCCTGATGATCTCATTTTCGTCAGTAAAATATTGTATTCTTTTAGTATACCTTCTTTTCCTGCTAGTTAAAGTAATCTTCTTCCTTGGCATCTGAAATTTATAAATAACATACATATCCCTTTGTAATGCACCTCAGGACGTACACATAAACGAGTTATCATTGGCAAAATAAAATTTGTATTCTTAGTCGAAGTTTTTTTATCAATTTATTTGTCGTTATTGGTTTTCTGCACATGCGTTTTTCGAAGTTTCGAGGTGAGAAGAAGTGACTTGCTAGGAAATTCCGATGCCATTTTCCCGAAGTAAGACTTTGGTGTACTTCTCTGACATATAATTTGCATTCTTCTAAGGATGTTACATTATTTATGCCACAGAGGCAGTGCACCACTAGCCATAAATAGCTGTTGTTCTTGGATTCTTCTTTACTCTGGTGGTGGTATGTGATTTATGATAAGTACATGTTCCGCTGTTGTGTTTATTGCCATACTTTTTCGGGTCCACTTTCGTATTTCTGTTTGATTCCCGCTTATGAATAAGTGCTCTATACTATCCACCATTTTCCAGCGTTTGCAATTCGACGTTGGTCCTAGTTTTAGATTGTGTAATTTTTCGCCAGTCGATATGAGATCGTTTACTACATCGTACCAGATGGAGCGAATTATTGGGAGTATCCGGTTATTGATGTTTTGCCAGATATTTGTCCGTGAGTGTGCTAATATATCTTCGTAGTGTTGATCTTATGGAGATTCGTTAACTTATCTTCAATATAACTGAGTTCAATGTAATACATTCTCACGTTATCTGTATCTGTATTTATATGATCCGTAATTACAGGGATTTTTTTCTTCTAGTTCGAGGTAGGTGAATAATTTGCTCCTTATCAAATTCGGAGAGATTTCAATTATTTTTTATGTTCTGTTATTGAATGATGCATTGTATTGTTTTGTATGTTCTGTGTTGCATGTCCTTCTTTTTGAAGGTGTCGTTGTGCCTTGTGGGATGGGGTCTTAGATATGTAGCCCTATATATACAATCTGGTGCTTCCTACTACTTAAATCCTAATCTGCGATTAGTCTGATTAAAAAGTGGTGATGAAATCTGTCGAGTGCTTTCTCAAAATCAATAAAAGCTAGTTCTAATTTCGTTATGCTGGCCTATATCAGCTAAAATATTCAATTCGGAGCTTCATTTTCTCGCTCTTGTTTGATATTGACCGAGTATAGTTGAGAGAAATCCATTTACCCTATTTTTTAACAGTGTTGGCCATATTTTAAAATCGGTATTGAGTAATGTTATCGGCCGGTAATTTTGGAGTTTGATGGTGTTGGGTCGTTTTGGTAGTAACACCAACAGCTCTTCTATAAAGGATGAAGGTACATGATCAGCAGACATTATGTTGGTCTACAGTCTTTTTAGTTGCGGGCTGATTAAGTACTAGAAATGTAAGTAAAATTTGACAGGTATCCCATCCAAACCTGCTGCTTTCTTTTTCGGTCACTCCCTAATTACTGTTTGCAGTTCAAATGGCTTTATCCCTTCTAATAAAGTTTCGTCGCCTTTCCTATTGATGTTGATTATGATATTTATAAGAAAATTTCTTCGATGTTTATATGTTTGTTTTGGATTCGACGTACATACCTGTGAAAAGTTTTACGATGAAGTCTTTGATCGACTTTTGTGTGTCTTACGTATTGCCTAGGATGTCTCGTAAAGGCAGTAACTTTTGCCTCAATGTGTTTCATTCTAGTTGGTTGTTTGTTAAACATGCTGTATTGTTATATAACTCAGTAGAAGCATGAAAGAATGTTATAGTGTTTTATTCCGGCAGTAGACTCTTTCTTTCGCAAACTGAGTGAAGCGTTTTATGACTTGTTGTTTGGTATATTGCGTCCACCAGGTCACCAATTTTGAGTATTTGCGTTGGCGCTTTTGAATGTTCGTGTTGGCACTTTTTCCATACATTTTCCACCGTTGTCTGTATTTCCTATTCGGTTAGGAGTCTGTGTTCATCGGCCATTGCCCAAATCCTAGAAACGTCTTCTGCAGATTCCTTGACTTGCGCCATCGGGTGGTGGCTTTCCGAGTTTTGCTTAATAGGTCAATAGTCCACAACACACAGGAGGCGGCTACGCAGGTAGCGGGGCTGTGTGGAAGGGACTGGGCGGTTTTTTAGGTCAGATGGTCTCAGGGAACCACAGAGGGGACGTCCGTCTAAAAGTGGGCAGGTAAAACACAGTACGGTAGTTGTATAAATGATTGGTATTGTAGTTGCAAATAGTCGTAGCTATGTTGGGAAAGAACCAGAGCTCCAAGCCCTAATAGAATTCACTGAAGCTCAAATAGCGGTGAGTACAGAGAGCTCGCTAAAGCCGGAAATAAGTTCACCCAAAATTTTTTCAAACGCTCTAACAGTGTTCAGAAAGGATAGATTAATTACAGTTGGTGGTGGAGTATTTATTGCTGTCAGAGGTAGCTTGCCTTGTAGCGAAATTGAAGTAGATAGTTAGTGTGAAATAGTATGGGTAGAGGTCATACCTGACAATCGGACTGAACTGTTAATTGGGTCGTTTTACTGACCCCCGACTCAGAAGATATAGTAGCTGAACAGTTCAAAGAAAACTTGGGTCTCATCTCAAAATAGTACCCCGCTCATACAATTACAGTCGGTGGTGACTTCAATCTACCCTCGATATGCTGGAAAAATTATACGTTTAAAGCCGGTGTCAGGCATAAAACGTCATCCGAAATTGTACTGAATGCTTTCACAGAAAATTATTTTGAACAATTAGTTCATGAGCCCACTCGAAGCGTAAATTGTTGTGAAAGCATACTTGACCTCTTAGAAACAAATAATCCTGAACAAATAATGAGTATTGTGACGAATACAGGAATAAGTGACCACAAGGCAGTTGCTGCTAGGCTGAATACCGCTAACACCTACAACCATCAAAAATAAACGGAAAGCGTACCTATTTGAAAAAGCTGATAAAAATGCTCTTAACTCCTTTTTAAGAGACAGTCTTCACCCCTTCCAATCTAATCATGTAAGTGTACAAAAGTTGTGGAATGATTTCAAAGAGATAGTATCGACAGAAATTGAGAGATACATACCACATAAATTAATAAGTGATAGTACTGACCCCCGTGGTATACAAAACAGGTCAGATCGTTGTTGCAGAAGCAACAAAAAAAGCATGCCAAATTTAAAAGAACGCAAAATCCCCAAGGTTGGCAAAGTTTTACAGAAGTTCGAAATATGGCGCGTACTTCAATGCGAGATGCTTTTAATAACTTCCACAACGAAATTCTGTCTCGAAATCTGGCAGAAAACCCAACGAGATGCTGGTCATACCTAAAGCACACCAGTGGCAAGACGCAATCAATACCTTCACTGCGCGATAACAACGGTGAAGTCACGGATGACAGTGCCACTAAAGCAGAGTTATTAAACAAGGTTTTTCGAAACTCCTTCACCAAAGAAGACGAAGTAAATATTCTTTAATTCCAATCAAGAACAACTGCCAAGATGAGAAACATAGAAGTAGATATCCTAGGTGTAACGAAGCAGCTTAAATCACTTAATAAAGGCAAGGCCTCCGGTCCAGATTGTATACCAGTCAGGTTCCTCTCAGAGTATGCTGATAAAATAGCTCCTCATTTAGCAATTATATACAACCACTCGTTCACAGAAAGATCCATACCTAAAGACTGGAAAATTGCTCAAGTCACACCAATACCCAAAAAGGGAAGTAGGAGTAATCCGCTGAATTACAGGCCTATATCACTAACGTCGATTTGCAGTAGGGTTTTGGGACATATACTGTATCTGAACATCATGAAGTACCTCGAATAAAACGATTTATTGACATATAGTCAGCACGGTTTCAGAAAATATCGTTCTTGTAAAACACAACTAGCTCTTTATAGTCATGAAGTAATAACTGCTATCGACAGGGGATGTCAAAGTGATCCATACTTTTAGATTTCCAGAAGGCTTTCGACACCTTTCCACACAAGCGTCTTCTAACCAAACTGCGTGCCTACAGGGTATCGCCTCAGTTGTGCGACTGGATTCGTGATTTCCTGTCAGAAAGGTCACAGTTCTAGTAATAGACGGAAAGTCGTCGAGTGAAATAGAAGTAATATCCGGCGTTCCCCAAGGAAGTGTTATAGGCCCTCTATTGTTCCTGATCTATTTTATCGACATAGGAGACAATCTGAATAGCCGTCTTAGGTTGTTCGCAGATGATTCTGTCATTTACCGTATTCTACAGTCATCAGATTATCAAAATGAGTTGCAAAATGATTTAGATAAGATATCTGTGACTGAGGCTTACATGCCTTTACACGTTGTTTGTGGTGATGTGAAATTTTATGCTTTCTGAAATGATACGTATCACTCCAGTGAAAGCATAGGTTCTGTCGGTGTATAAAAGTAAGAAAAAATAAATAAAAATAAACAATAAGAAAATAAAAAAAGCGATTAAAGCAAAAACTGATATACTAGAATATATACATCTTTCATTTTCAGTTACTTTGAATTATATACGGCTTTATAATGTTTGTGATGATAAAATTAATTCTTAATAAGATTTGAAATGCTTCTCTCTTTTGTCAATAATACCATTGCATTTCTTGATTTCACAAAAAATATTGATTTCGTTGATGCCATATACCTAACAACATACTATTGGATTTGAATACAGAGCACAAAAAATCAAAACTGAGCTCTTAAACACTACACTACCGACTCATTTGATTTAATACCACACTCACGAGCTGATGTAATAGCATTAAAATTTTTACTGCCATTTTCTCGGAAAATATTGAGTGCAGCCGCCTAAGACAGTAGGTGTCCCTTTATTTCTACGCTTCTTTCACCAAGCGAAGATTCGGCTATATCCCACTGTTGCCCTTTTTAACCGTGCTTTCTCATGAAACTGCAAGATGCTACTTGGCCGTTATGTAGAGACTGGAAGCGGTGCATCTTTCCGCTTCAGTAGTACGAATTTGGAACCTATATGAAGGTAATCCTGCTGTTACAGACATGACGGTAGTACATAAGTGAGGACTTCATTAACCTCGAATCTCGGGTCAAGGCTAGGCTGCTGAGCCTTACGTAAACCATTTCGTTAGCACGAAGAAAACGTAATGTAAGGAGATTGCATGCTGCATCATACTGGGACTACCTTCAGAACAGTATCAGTTGGCGGTAACTTCCCACCGCCACCTAAAGTTAATAAAATAAATGTCTAAAACGACTCGAAGATATCTTCAATGACACATATTTGGCGTCTTTTAGCTTCAAATGGTTCAAATGGCTCTGAGCACTATGGGACTTAACTTCTGAGGTCATCAGTCCCCTAGAACTTACAACTACTTAAACCTAACTAACCTAAGGACATCACACACATCCATGCCCGAGGCAGGATTCGAACCCGCGACCGTAGCAGTCGCGCGGTTCCGGACTGCGCGCCTAGAACAGCTAGACCACCGCAGCCGGCCGTCTTTTAGCTGTGCAGAGGCAAAAACGGGAATAATTACAGGAAAACTGATTTAGGTTTGATCTTGAAATGCTTAATTTATTTCATCAATCTCATTTCATCTAAATTCGGTACCTTATGCCTTATCAATTTTGTTTTTTGAAGTTATTCCATAGTGATTTAAAGAGTGGGGTGTCCAGTCTCGGCGTCTGTTTGTGCTTATGCTTTTGCCCTTTTTATGTGACCCACAACTTTTTATTTAAGCAAGAGATGATGAGCAATTGTATCAGGAGCCTTTCCAGTACTCTCCAAAACGAAACTAAAACTGGCGTTGTGCACTGAGTCAGATTCGACTACAAGTTCCATAACATTTAAAGTAGAGCCTGTTTTAACAATACACTTCAATAATTCTCACATGACCGTTGTGACAGACTAGAGGATTCTTTAGTGAGAAAGAACTGGAAAATAAACTATGAGAAAACTGCACCAGCTGCGAGATACTGCAGAAAAATCCCATACCGCGAGCACCTAGGATAATTTCTTCTTGGTATTTTCGTTCCACTTCATCTTGACTTGTATGAGAATTGAAAATCTCGTTACTAGTCGCTTTTCGCTTTATTGACAAGGCATCATCAGAGATTATATCGCAATGTTACGCGTAGAGGATACTTCTAGTTCCTTCCGTTTTTTATATAATGAGTAACATCTTTGCTTAAGAATACATATTATAGAAATTACTGTCAGCACGTTTTGTTTCTTGTTTCACATTCTCATCACAATTGATTCTTCTTTCAAGTTATCAGAAGTTGGCATCGTACTTGTAGTACAGCCACCCAATTGTTTAATTTTCTTCGTGGCTTGTGAGTTCTATTTTTCGATAATTACGAAAGATACTTTGTATGGTATGCTTTTTTGATTTGAAACTATATGTTATTCGCAACTTATGAAATTCCATTGTGGATGTCTGCATTTTCTAACCATTGTAACTTCGTCTTTTCACTCGTATTATTATGTGTTGGAGGTGGTGCCACTGATAGGGTTATTGAGGAAACCTGTTTTCAGTTATATAATATTGAAATGAGTGTTAACTATTCATAACGTTAATAGCGTCTGGTAATGCCAAAAAAGCTAACTGCTTCCGGTAATAAGGTTTTTAGGTTGTCCTTGGAGCTTACGAGGAGTCTGGACACAACTTATCAGCCGAAAGGGCAGTCTCAAGCGATTAGGTTATAAACGCTACTTGTCTTTCAAGCCAGTGCTGGTTTGCTTTGTGACAATGACACGTAATTCTACGTTGTACGTGTTTATGGTGGGACAGCGACTGCATTGAACCGTGACACTAAGTCCAATACGAAATAGGCGCTCACTCATACCACGATGACGCCACCACCATTGGTAGAACAGGAAGGCTAAAGTGATACCACACCACCCTCCAAGTCTTCGGTGACGCTCGTTCAACAGGTGCCGTACAACTAAACCCTCGCTCGTGCATAATCAAAAATTTGGTAGTGAGATGTGGCCTGTTTAGAAAATCGGACCCAAGGTAACTGACAGCAACATAGAATTCACGGACATGTTTTAACTGAAAACTGAACTGACTGACATCGACAGGCCGATCAAGGCTGCCTGGCGGCAGACAGTAAAACAAATAAGTCCTGAAAGTAAGGGATTGCGTGATAGGTAGTCAACAGGGTGCCCTGAACAAATAACACAGATGCTTTCCATTGAATATCAGAGTCTGACGTCGCAAGATATTATGAGATAACATTTATTGCAGTAAGATACCCAGACGTGGAACCCGGTGAACGTACAGGAGACTGCAAACATGTGTCTTAGCGATGACTCATAGCACATCTGTCGCTACTAGTCAGCGTGAGAACGGGCTTTTGTGTCACTTAGAACGACCGTATATGCATCCCCCCTACGAATCTAAATAAAACATATTAAATATTAACCGATTGTCTTAAAACTTGGTATACTAATTTTTGCAATTCAGAAGAAGATCTCCTCCAAATTTCAAAGCTGTACATGAAATAGTTTCAGAGATTCAGAAAATTACCTAAAACCCACCAAACCGACACTCAGGGTGAAAAATTCAGTTAGGAACGATTACAGTTTGTCTTTTGTTACCATTTGAAGTTATTCGCAGAGTTCTCAATACATCAAATCAATTAGTTTGGATTTTTATTTTCAAAACTTTAATTATTCTTCATTTCGTAGTATAAAAATTGAGAAAAAATTTGTGTCTGTTTATTATGTTGTTGTGTGAATAAATGAGAATGGATGAGATGGTGTATGTAGGACATACGAAAAAATTCAATACAATATTATGTATAACATTACGTAATTGGAGTTAGAAAGATGTAATTTACCCACATTGCTGAGACATATGTCTAGGAGTGATTGTTTTTATAAGAAGGCAGCCAAAATATCAGTTTAAAGTCCCATCGTTTTCTAAATTATTTTCAAGATTAATTTTATTACGCTTTGTTTTATTAAACAATGTGTTAGTATTTGAATTTTGGGATGACGTAAATTACTTTCTGATCAGTGATTGGCCTAGGCGAGCTTTGCCGCGAGAATGATCTCGAAGGATCATTCTGATTGGTCCGTCAGACTGATCAGCCAATCAGAATTAAGTAGTTCCCGCGCACAGCTAGTTAGATATGCCGAGAGTGAGGCAGCATTGGGGAAGTGGCTCGCCTTCTTCGGATGCGAAAGGACATGTTAAATGTAATGATTCTCATTATGTGTAAAATGAAGGAATATTGAGTTCCTCGCGTTTAATACATGTCGTGACTAACGCTGATGTAGTTACGAACAGTTTGAAGAAAGTTTAGAGTTTCGGGAGTGTTTTGTTGGAAAGTTGGTCGCATGTAAACTTTCGGCCTTTATGAAAATTCCGTGTGGCATACTCTGTATTCAGTTATGGAGTATTTGGTGAGCAGTTTCTTTTAAAGAAACACACTGAGAAGGACCGAATGTGAAACTTATTTATAATAGCGGACCTGTGACTGTGGGATCGCGTCATCAATCTGGTCGGACTTGTGTAAATTTCTGGCTGCTTTGTGTGTGAAATTGGTTGTATGAACTGTGAACAGAGAACTATAGATACGTTAGTTAGGTCAATGCAGGCTTGATAGCCCATTTTCATGTGTGCTAGAAGCAATAAAAAGGCTTATCTACAAATTTGTTGAACATTTACTGTGAGAAAAAATGCATCATGTCACTGCCCGAAATCTTGATATATGTGAGATTGCAGGAACTGAAATACTACTAGAGCTTATGCGGACTTTGCAGGACAGATATTAGGTAGCGTTTTCTTCAACGCGGCTCTTTCGCCGTATAGTAAGTATCTACGCTTGCAGAGTGAAGGGACGTCGATCAGAAGCCGTATTGAGGTAGGTGGACGTTTATTTAGAACAGAACTACGAACGATATTTTAACCCGCCCCGCCCCAAGAGATTTCCAAACCCCCGGGGGGACGCGTATGTGCTTTACCTGGTATCGTAATTGAAAAATAGAACGCTTTCGTAAAAAAAGATGACAGCTGTTTCCGTTTCCTAGCCACCATCTCAGGAAGGTGAAAGACATGACCGATGTTGTATGCTTTGCACAAGACATAGATATCCAGGTTCCGAATTTTCTGAAGCAGGTTAAGGAACGCCGTTCATGTCCCAGGACTGCACCTTGTACCTTGCGCGCAAATGACTTTGGATTAAGTGTAGCCATGTTAATTGGAGAACAGTCAATTATTCTACCAAAGACTTATGTCGATCAACCTCTGTTGCCCACGAAATGACAGCATTAACATAACCCCGTAATTTCATCACTCGACATTTGCCTTCGTTCATGCGGACACCAGATACAAGGCAGAAGGCGTCCACTGTAGCGTTGACTAACGGAATCTTAGCTGGAGAACAGAGTAACAGCATCATGTGGTCTGCATTATGCATGCACCGAGGTCGTCTCGTCCAGGACTGTCCATCTGTGTAAATGAGCAGAGATACTTCGAAGAAGGGGCTCAAGTGATAGAACGACCAACGATGCTGAAAATCGACTTCCGTGAGGAATACCCAGACGGGCGTCAATCGAGGGTGTCATTTGTCCACCGACAGCCACCGCCGGTTGGATACCCGTAAACAAATTATAGAAGACACCTTTCGTGTCAGTAATGAATACAACAGCTCCCAGTATCTGCAATAGGAAGCCATGGCTGACATGGTCGAATGCCTTGTTAAACATCAAAAATGCCGGAGCATAAGGAACAGAACTAATAGCGGCCACCGATACAACCTCACGATATTCAGCTCCCGGGGTCAGAATAGTACGAACAGAATACAACTTTCATGGTCAACAACAACTTTTTCCAGCAACGCAAACAGCCGGCTATTCCTCAAACTCACCATAGTCTTATAATCAGAATTTAATAAGGTAACTGGGCGAAATTAGCAGTTGCTGCTCGACCAGAACCTTTAGGGATTAACGCAATTTTTCGAACCTTAAAAGACATAGACACAAATCCCTTTTTCAACATTTCGTTCAAAAGCAACGTGAGATTACTACCCAATAAAGGCCAAAAACGCACATAAAACTGTTCTCGCAGACAATCCAACCGCGGCGGTTTACGAGAAGGCGATCTGACAATAAGGTCATAAACATTTTCAAATTGAAAAAGATCTAAATACGCAGCTTTATGTGCAGATGTAAATCTATGATCCATAGACCGAACAGGCTAATCGAGTGACACATTGACAGGAACAGGTACCCCATACAGCCCAACACTTACACGCACGTATACGACAAGCCTGATGTCCAATCATATGATATAGACACGTCAGTTCACCCGCTACCAAGGAACATGATTCTGATACCATGCGTAACCGTTCCACTTGGGGCTGCTTCAACTGTAACAACTGCGTCTTCACACGCCTAACGTCCGAAATACGAAGGGGAGCCTAATTAGCGTTAAAAATTCTTGGGTAATCCGAAATTCTCACGCTATATCAGCACAGAATCGTATCAATTTTTGTCGGAGCGTTGGCTTTTCCAATTGAATGCGTCATTCCAAAATGGAAGTGTATTGCGCAGTTGAACAGAGACTATTGCCCCGCACTTCTCCGTTCACCTCATCTAGCGAGAGATCCTCCCACTGAACCACATACAGCATCCAAGGCGATCGAAACAAGTGCACCGACTGTAGCGCATGATTGAAAGTATTAGTCACTGTGCAGTGGTCTATGAAGCTGGCGCAGATGACATCAACAGCCAATATCCTATGATGCATCTAATGAGATAAATAAAATCTGTTAAGCGTACTGCTAGAAGTACAAGTAAAATAAGTAAATTTGACAAGGGTCGGATATTTACAGACCCAAACGTCTTTGTAGTTCCATGGAACGAACTAGACATTGCAATTCCCGACAGAAATTAAAACAGGGTGACTGATCCACAGGACGCAAAGTACAGTTGAAATCACCACCTATCAAAATACTCTGCGGGCTTTTCTGTAACAAATAAACTATCTCTTCCTTATAACATCGGGAACGGTATGTGCGTTCTGAACAGAAAGGTGCCTGTCGAGAGTGCGATGTCGAAGCGAGCAAACCGTGCAGCGCGCACACAGGAAGGGTCGATCGCCGGGCGGCGGGTTCTGCCCCGCCTCAGACCCCATCGGCCACTCCAGTTATGACGACATCGGCACCGGCAGATGGACGTCGCAGGGAGATGACACAGGCTATGGAATTGGTTTATGAGAGTTCAACGTTTTACTCGGGCGGAACTGTACAACTGCCTGGCGCCGCGGCGACAAGAGAACAAATTGCCGAACTGACACTAACAGCGCCGGCCAGCGTGGTCGAGCGGTTCTAGGCGCTTCAGTCTGGAATCGTGCGACCGCTACGGTCGCAGGTTCGAATCCTGCCTCGGGCATGGATGTGTGCGATGTTCTTAGGTTAGTTAGGTTTAAGTAGTTCTAAGTCTAGGGGACTGATGACCTCAGATGTTAAGTCCCATAGTGCTCAGAGCCATTTGAACCATTTTTTTGACACCAACAGCCGCTTCTATGGGTAAACAAGAGCGCTCGCGGAAGCCGGCGGCGCCGCGCAATATTGTAACCTTCACGGACGAAGAAAACCCGTACCCTCCGCGCGGTAGCATCCTTAACGACGAACCTGATGTGGAGCAGAATAGGACAACAACGCTGGAATTCGGTGGGAACGTCGAATTGATGGACCAAGAACCACTGGAAAGAGACAACAGCTTTGCCAGAAACGGATGATTTGTAGCTAGTGCAACACAAACTGCACTATCGGAGAAACTCGAAGGAAGACGTGAACCCTCAGACGCGACGAGCTGAGACGATTGAGACTGCCAATAGGTTCACACCTATTACCCCCAGAGATGACCACAAGGGACTCCACGCAGACACGGCACCTCGAACTAGAAACGTCGGAACAACAAGCCGCTGCTGCATTTTCCTCAGAAAACCAAAAACAGGTTCCACCAGTGACAGTGTATTATATTGGCCAGTATGTGGAACTATATAATGCGCTACAACAACAACTCTCCGGAACCATGAAGGCTATCTTCCAGAAGGACCGGATTAAGTACCATTTCGACTACTTTGAGGATCAAAGAAAGGCTGTGAAATTTTTGAGACCTATGACTTGCCACACTTCACACATCAACCTTTGGAGGAAAAGGAACTTAAGATGATGATCAAACGACTGCCTGCACAGGTCACAGAACGTCAACTCCAGGAGGAATGAAATGAAAAAGGATTCCCCCACGCCAGGGTACATCAATATAAAAGAAGAGAGGGCGATCAAGTCAGTGGTGAATAACTTAGGCTGCCCACGTACTGCGTCAGCCGTCCTAAGGAAAAAGACAACCATAAAATGTACGACATCCGGTACCTTCTCAATAGGAGGGTGCGCATTGAAGTTTATCGGTACAAGAATGGGCCGACACACTGCAAAAACTGTCAACGTTTCGAGCATATGGTAAATTATTGCCGCTGCGTGAAGTGCGCTGGAGACCATCGAACCAAAGACTGCAGCCTGCCCTGCACCTCCAAAGCAAAATGTGCTAATTGTGACAAAGACCACTGCGGCTCATGGCGCGGCTGCGAAAGATACCAACCACTCCTACGGAAATATAAAGTCCAGTCGCAACAGGAGGCCTAGAAACCAACAGTGAAGATCTATCAACAATCGACAACGCCAGCAACGACCAGCAAGATGGACTGTGAGGTACCACAACAACAGCCACCCGGACAGCGCCTAATATCAGTTACCCTACAGAAGACTCCAGGACGACAAATTTCACGATCCTATGCAGACACACTGTCGCCTAGGAGAGACCAACCTGCAACATCTGCTTCCACTACAGCCACCCTAGGCATCTTCACACCAGCCATATCGGACATAGCAGCCCTACTTGTACAACTTCAACAAAAACTGATAGGAATCCTCACGCTGGCGGACGGAATAATCGAGGCACTTATCGCTTCTTAAGGAATGGATAACGGCCGCAGAACATGACACCTCCGACTCTGCATATGGAATGCCAAAGGTGCAACACGTAAACGAATTAAACTGAAAGAATTTGTTAGTCGGCGCAGGTCGGACATGGTTGTGATATCGGAAACACACGTGACGGAGATGGATAGTTTCAAATTACGCCACATGCATGGCTATAGGACGGACCGGGTTGGACAACGAGGTGGCGGTACTGCAGTGTTCGTCAAAAACACCTTATGACATCATCAGGTGGAGCTACCGCCCCCGGAATCATTGTAAGCCACAGCGGTTACAATCTTCTCGGCAATAGGAAACATAAAACTCTTAGCGACGTATCCTAGCCCCAAGAAACAGTTGGTGCCAGAGATCTTCATGCTGTCTTCAACCGGTTCAATAAGGTCTTGCTGGGAGGAGACCTTAACTCCAAACATGGGGCTTGGCATTCAAGGAGGGCCAACTGAAAGGGACAGCAGGTCTATAATCTAGAGAACGATCTTCATCTATGGGCCATGGGAGCCAACATGCAACACTGAGTTCGCCGTCCAGGAGGCTAACGTTCTTGATATAGTTATTGTTAAAAATATCGCTGCAAATCTACAGCTCAAGATCATCCATGACCTGTCATCTAATCATCTACTAATTCTCAGACTTCTCGAGGGTGGCGGCCTCCAAATACCTCCTCCTAGCTCCAGAGCTATTAACTGGGATCTCTTTGCGACGTACCTTAAGAATAACGTCCGACCGACCCAAGCAAATGGCTCTGAGCACTATGGGACTCAACTTCTGAGGTCATTAGTCCCCTAGAACTTAGAAATAGTTAAACCTAACTAACCTAAGGACATCACAAACATCCATGCCCGAGGCAGGATTCGAACCTGCGACCGTAGCGGTCTTGCGGTTCCAGGCTGCAGCGCCTTTAACCGCACGGCCACTTCGGCCGGCGACCCAAGCAATCTCTACAATTTTGGAGATTGACATCGCTGCGGCTACTCTGACAGCTTAAATCCAATGGGCAACAAGACGTGCAGCGACTGATATCTTTCGTCATGAGCATCAATTTGAAACATTCCGTCCTCATCTCACCGACATCAAACATCGCCGGTATACTCACAGAAAACGATGGCAACGATACAGAAATCGAGAAGATAGACGGCTGATGTATCGTTTGTCCCCGGAGCTACGTCGCCGAGCTGAGGAATGGCTGCAAGACTTCTCGGAAACAAAGATGGACTAAATGTTTCTCCAGACTAGGGAAGAGTGGCAACTTGACAGGGCACTACGCCAACCGAGACCACCAAAGAGAGCAATACGAGGCTCCGATGGCCTCTTATACGACTCTCTTGGTCAAGCTGAATTGTATGCCGACGTGTATGGACACCACACGATAGCTCCGCTCCCACAGGATGCAGAGGACGCAAGGAAAGAGGACCGTATCCGACAGCGAGTCGCCGACTTACACCAACTCCCTATACAACAGAGACCTGATCTTAGCACTCCCGCAGACGTTAGAAAACTCATCAGGAAGAGGAACAACTCGGCGCCTGGCGAGGACTCTGTGACTAACGCCGATATTAAGCATCTTCCGAGAAAGGCCATCGTTCTCTTAACTAGAACTATCAACAGCTGCTTACTCAGTGGCTACTTCCAAGCAGACTGTAAGACGGTGAAGACGATTCCTATTCCCAAAGGAGGAAAAAATTCAAAGTTGCCAGACACCTACCGCCCGATTAGTCTCTTGTCCATACTCGGCAAAATACTGGAACGGGTGCTACTACAGCGTCTCTGAGACTATCTGGAAGAAATTAACAGCATCCGCCACGAACAGTTTGGCTTCCAGCCACGGTTATCGGCGAAGCTTCAGCTGCTTCGAAACACAGAGTCCATACAACTCTACCTGAATGGATGGAACTCCACAGTTGTTTTCCTAGATATGGAAAAGGCATATGATCGAGTGTGGCGTGACAAGCTTATAGTCAAACCAAACCCGTCTTCCCGACTGTTACATCAAGCTAATTGATAGTTTTCTGCAGGACAGGCGTCTGTTTGTACAAATAGGTGGGAGGAAATCATCACTGAAAACTGTCTCAGCAGGTATCCCACAGTGAGCGGTGATATCGTCATGCCTGTTTAATTTGTATATTAACGACATTCGCACCATTCAGCACGTCACCGCTAGTCTGTACGCCGATGACACGGCCTTCCTAACCTCTGGAAGAAACATCGAACAACTCGTCAACACGATGCAGCGACAACTTTCGTCACAGAACAATGGGCAAAGAGAAATAAAATCACCCTAAACCCTACGAAAACTGCAGCAACACTGTTTACGGAGAAACGGCCGGAACTGAGGAGGCGACTTGCCATCAATCGACACCCAATACCCTGGACTACGACGACGAAATACCTGGGAGTGATACTGGATAAAGGGATGACTTTTAACCCACAAATACAAGATAGAAAAGTGAATACTATGAAGATGATGCGGGCACTGACGCCGTTTTTCACGAGCAGTAATCTAAACCCGTCAACGAAATTAAAACTTTATAGAGCAACGGCACAACCCTCCCTGCTGTACGTCTCGACGTCTTGGGAAACAACATATGACTGTAATATACGCAGTTTGCAACCACTACAAAACAGGTGTTTGAAGTGGAGCGTAGGCGCCCCACGGTGGGCCAGGACGAGAGAAATACACGAGCTGACTGGAGAAAAATACGTCGCTGAGAAGATAAAAGACCCGGCAACTCGTTTTCTTCACAAATTATACGAGTATCGAGGAAATGTCCGCCAACTGGCGAATGTAGGCCAGGCCCTACCACAACATTGGCACAAATACAAGGTGCCTCGAGCCTTTATTGTACCCCCACAGGACCATCAAAGATGATGCAATCTTCAGTTATTCTGCGTTTTACATGTAAATAATTACTGTCCATCACTCGTACGACTACCTAACCAACACCCTCAAAGGACTCAAGGACCCACAGAGAGCCCAAGTCCCTTTGCGAGCTTATACACAATAAAGTGTAACTATTTCTCACACCTTGCCACTCCAGAAGAAAAAATCACCAAAGGCGATCGCTCTTTGGAGACAACATGCCACGAAGAAAAAGAAAAAAAGAGACAGTGCACAACGGAAAACCAAGGTCAGGTGAAGAAAAGTATATCCTCCAGCTCTAAGGTCATCTAAAGCTTTAACCATTTCAGTGGGAATGACCTCCCTAAAAAGCAACAGAGTCCCCTTAGGACATTCGGGAGCCACATTAAACAATGTAAACACCAGGAAGAGGAAAACGAGACATATAAACCTCTTTTAGGAATACGACATCGTCACAGCAATCACAGATAATTTGCCCAACGAAGCGAGCCGCAGTTCCGATTCCATCGGGTTAACATTAAAGGAAATAGATGTATAAGCCTGCATACTTGAGCAACAAGCATACTTTAGCTCTGAACTACTTAACTGCGTCATCATCCATTGCCGAGTCCATTGAAGTGTCCGAAGCTGTGGAGCTCGCTAGTAAGCTTGCGCGCTGTGGAATCTTTATGTTTCTTCTTTTTACGCGCCACGCACGCTCAGGTTGCACGCGTTGAGGCAATACAACTGCAGTCTGGGACATAGGTGGTTCTTGAACGTTATCCAGAATAGGTGACAAACAAGGAGCCCCAAGGGGCCACTCGGTAGGATGGAATCCTTTCAATTTATATGGACGCACAGGAGAGGAGTCAGGCAACATAACCTCTGGGTCGATAGGTAGTATTTCATGGCTACTAATCGCCTCCAAGGGAGTAGCAACGGTAGGCCGTTCTGGGCTCACTCGCATGGATGACAACAAAGAAACAAGTGGCTTTAGAGGGGTCTCAGATTGTTGCTATTGAATCACTGATACCTAATAAGGCCCATCGACTTCCTCACCCACGGGAGGCTCCAGAGAAGTTATCTGAACTGCAGGATGAACACAGAGAGTAACAGTAGAGACTCAGCAGCTGATTTCGCACCACCGACGCCATCAAGAGCGCAGGACTCAGCAGTACAAGATACATCAACTGACAAACTTATTTCAGGAAGGGGTAGGTGAGGAGAAGACACATCCAACTCTTCACCATCCTGCGTACGATGTCTCTTATATTGCACCGCAGACACTGCTGCCTCAGCAACACCAATTTCAGGACCGTGCTGCGAGGGTAATGGGGAGAATTCAATAGCAGTAAGCTGTGCGTCCCGTAGTTGTTCCATCTCACCTGGGGAAGACGTGGCACGAATTTCGTGAGTAGGAGAAACGAGATCAGCTAACGTGAATCTTCTAAATTAGATATAAAGTGGTCCCTTTCATTTCGGAGAATGCCAGTTATGAATCTCCAAAAATCCGAGGTGCACGTAACGCATGGATTTGCTAAAACTAAGTGTTACTGTATGTTTTCTCGGAACACACTTGCAAACAATGCTCGTACATCATTCGCGTGATTCCCGCTTAGGAAAGAGAATGTTTTTCTTGTCAGGGTTCCTTGCTTTGGCTTGAAATAAAGTTAGTGCAGGGTCTGTATTTGACAGTGTATAGTTCGATGCAAATGTCCTTCAGACATGCACGCATTTCATAACTTAATAAGGCTCTAGATCTTCAACAGTTTCTGTTCCTTCAGACATGCATCCATGTTTTAGACGATGTGGGAGATCATAGTGCTGCAGGTTAATTTATCTCTTATATTTAATTGTTGTGTTCAATAAATGTAAGAATCCAAGATGCACTGTATTTATGCAAATGAATTTTTTCATACAACAAAGTATCCCAAATTGTCACGTATTAGCAGGAGAATAAGTAATTTCGGCTTCGAAGCGGCCTATATCTACATTTAATCCATGGTCATATTGAAATAGTGTTAAGGAAGGGCTATTACAAAAGTATGCTACGTAGCAGTAGGGGTAGATACATAGCGAAATACTGTTAACAAATCATTGAATGTCATAATTAAGTCAACATAGGTCACAGAAGCAGAAAAATGAGGCATTAACACGAGTGCAGTTCTGCAACCCGAGAAGTGTATTCGAAAGGAAGATTAGGATTTTACGTACTTTCGACGAAGGGGTCATTAGAGACGGAGCACTAGTCCAGATATAGGACAAATGGAAAAGGAAATCGGAAACATCCTCTGCATCCACGTCTACATACATACACCGCAATCCACCATACGGTGCATGGAGGAGGGTACCTAGTACCATTGATACCCATTTCCTTTCCTGGTCGACCGCATACGGGACGAGTGAAAAATGGCTGACTATATTCTTCCGTAGGAACCCTGATTTCTCTTCTCTTGATTTTTCAGTCCTTACGCGAGTTGTATGCTGGTGGGTGTAGAATTGTTCTGCGCTCTGTCGCAGATGCCGCTTAGAGTACTTCAGAATAGTGTTCAGCGTAAAGAACGTCTTCTTCCCTCAACGGATTCTTATTTGAGCTCACGCAAAAAAATGGTTCAAATGGCTCTGAGCACTATGGGACTTGACTGCTGAAGTCATCAGTCCCCTAGAACTTAGAACTACTTAAACCTAACTAACCTAAGGACATCACACACATCCATGCCCGAGGCAGGATTCGAACCTGCGACCGTAGCGGTCGCGCAGTTCCAGACTGTAGCTCCTAGAACCGCTCGGCTACTCCGGCCGGCGAGCTCACGCAACTTGGTCAAACCTACCAGTAAAAAATCTAGCAGCATGCCTCTAAATTACTGTTGCGATATCTTCCTCTAATCCGACTTGAGGGGATCCGAATCGCTCGAGCAGTACCGACAGTACTCAAGACTGGGTCACATTGGGGTTTTATACGCGATCTGCATTATAGATGAGCTACACTTCCCTTTTCTTTCGATTTCATATTGCAAGTTTTGTATGTAATTTGACTGTGAATTAAGGGTAAGCACACCACAAATATTGTATTTAAAGATTAGAAGATTGTTTTTCCTTCTTCTCTGTGTTAATATGCTTGTTCCACATTAAGAGCAGTCTGCCATTCATCACACCACGCAGAAAATCTATCCAAGTCATCCTGTATCCTCCTACAGCCACTTAACGCCGACGCTTTGCCGGGCACTACATGCCATCAACAAACAGTCGAAGATTACTGCTCACTTCAAGAGTCGCATCGTTTAGGCATATGACCATACATCCGTCTTCCAAAAGTAAGCATACCGGAATCTGTTCCATCGTTTTCGGGAAATTACGGAAAATGTCAGTGAGGATGGACGGACGTGGGTTTGAAGCGTCACCCCTCCGCCTCGGATGCGCCAGTTGGCCGTGAATGCTGAGAACCGGCGGCGGCGGCGCCTCCCGGTACGGCGTATCGATTCCATCGGCGGGATTTCCGCCGGCTTTGTTTGACTTGCGACGACACGCGTAGGCTCGAGTGGCGGCCGCTTAATTAGTTGTCTCCTCGTCGACTTACAGGACTGTGGAGCCGGCCCCCCAAAAACGCGCAAACTTTTGCCGCCTCGGGCCCAAAAGCTTTTCGCAAACTTCTCCAACTTCTGTGCCGTTCTTTTCAAGTCATTTCTTTAAACGCTCGTTGATGTACGAGTATAGCAGCAAATTGCAATAGAGGCCAGTACTTTTCTCGCACATATAAGGCTGCTCAATTTTCCTCTTTCCGCAATTATTTATAGAAATTTATATATAGTTGAAGTACTATCAGCTATAGTGGAATACGCGTAAAATATCCTTAATGAAAAAAAAAGCTTAACGAAAAATAGTCCTCCTCCACTTTAAAGAACGATTCAGTATGTTCAACATGAATGTGTCTCATGTTATAACATCTTTTAAATACAGACTTTTATGAGTAAAGCAAGTAATGAAGGACTGTGCCACGAAAACTGATTCTATGGAAATGGGTGTAAATTCGATGGCCGCCTAACCATGCAATGTCCATAAAACACAAATCACGAATTATTTTAAATGTATAGATGAAGCTCTTAGTAATCCGGAGAATGAATAGAGGTATGTGCAGTAATACACGGAAAAATAATAGATATCATGGTGACATAGGTGTTTTAGCTGAAAAAAGGTGTTGAAGCCATGTTAAGTGGGAAGATCAAAGTTATGAGAATACCACATAGTATCAAAATAAAAGAGTCACAAAAGTGGTGGTCTGCGACAGTCGTGGGTAAGCCGAATACGGAGTATACGTACGTGACAAGCTATTGCAACAGGTTGACTCATTTATTTATTTACTAAGCAAAATCACTAGAAATGGACGATAGAAGAGAAAAAGTAAAAGGCAAAACTACTTAAGCAAAATGTGTCTTCGATTAAAATACGGAAATATTAAACAAAACAAGTAAAATTCTACAGATTTGGAAAAAGGTTTCTGAAAACATACGTTTGGAGTGTGGCATTGTATTGCTGTGTTACATGGTTTCTGGGGCTGAGGGATGGGCTATACAGATAGTCCCAAAAAATATGATCATGAATTTTTAATAGCAATGCTAATAGTTGTAAGACTGAAAACGAGAAACGCGGAGCACATGCATTACATAATTATTGGTGCACGAATAGGTCGCCTCCTTACTAGTATATATTGCATGAACACCGCGCTTGTAGTTTTAAATAAATAATAATGCAAAGCAATCACATGAGGAATAGGAAAAATCGATCAAGATAAAAGACAAGCGTTTTCATACTTATTAAAATTCACAATCACAAATTTTCAGGGCTATCCGCATGATATTAGGAATCTCTATGGGGCTAGGAGATCTTATTTTATACTTTTGAGTCCGGTTGAGAAACGTGATACATAAAAATTTTATTATTATTTAAATAATCTTTTCTGCTTTTTAGTCTTATGCGTGAGAGAATATTTCAATGGATTTTAAACAAAATTTATGAGGTTATAAGGAAGACGTGTTAAGTTTCAGGTTTATTTCGTATAACATGGGAACACCAAAACCACAGCATATTATCATGCCTAGTACGGTGTAGGAAAACTTTTAGCTTTCAAAACAGCTTCCGATCATCTAGAAATGGCTAAATACAGGCACTATGTGGTTTTAAAGGGAACCTTGTACCATTCTTCCTTCAAAATACTGGCAAGTTCGGCTAACGACGATGGAGGTGGATGGCGGTCACATACTCTTCACTCCAAAGCAGACCACTAAGGCTCAATAATATTGATATCTAGTGACTGTGACGGTCAGGGGAAATGCGACAGTTCATCCTCATGCCTACAGAACCAGTTTTGGACGATCTGTATGAATCGGGGCGAACACAGTGTCACCATTTGGGAAGAAAAGTTGTGCCATCGGATGGATCTGATCAGCCAAAACAGTCACTTATGTTATTTCTTGGCAGTAATGCAACCACGCAGAGTAAGCATGCGGCCTATGGAGTACCACGATATGTCTGTCAAAATCATGATCGAACCCCGCCGTGTTTCACACCTGAGGCGTAAAATTGGCCAAAAGTTGGAAACTGTTTAAAACAAGACCAATCCAACCAAATTACATTCTTCCATTGCTCGACAGACGAGGTCCTAATGCTTTGGCACCACGTTTGTTATGAGCATCTACATCAGTGATGAGTAGTTTTGGAATTCCAGCTCCCCGTGCAGTTCCTTGCTTATGGAGGTCCCTTCCTGTTGTTTTGGTGCTGACTTGGTTAGCGATTGTAACATTCAGTTCTGCACTGACTTTAGCAGCCGTCGTCGCCTCATTTTTCGTCACAATCCTCTTCACTATCACTCAGCACACAATTTCATTCGCGTTGTGACTTAGCGGCTGATGTTTTCCCAGTTTCAAAAATGTGTGTGTGTGAAATCTTATGGGACTTAACTGCTAAGGTTACCAGTCCCTATGCTTACACACTACTTAACCTAAATTATCCTAAGGATAAACACACTCACCCATGCCCGAAGGAGGACTCGAACCTTCGCCGGGAGTTTTCCCGGTTTCCCTGTACGCAGTGTAAATATTCCTTATGATGGCTCTTCGGTTTCCTTGTTTACGGAAGCACTTAGCATACGCGTACCAACAATTTGCACACGTTCCAATTCACTTGCTCCCACAAAATGCCCTCGGAACTACATAGAATAGTGATATTCCCACGACTAACACTTGCATTGTATGGAGGACATTTCACCGGTTCCGTTGGTGGTCAGATACAATGGAGTAACCTGTGGTCTGGGCTAGCATCTACGCTTATGTTCAAAACATGCATTTCTCGCGATGTTTCCATATTTATGTCTAAGCCTCGGATCTTGAACGGAATGGCGTTATAGTTAGGTACTAATAACTAATAATACATCAGTCTGTTGAACTGCTATTTCCCTAGAAACTAAAATAAAGAAACAAGGAAAATTAATTTTATATGTTTCTTATAAGATGATTATATCAACTTTACTTTTATACCTATCGCATGAACAGTGTTTTCGCACTTGTACTCATAGGTCACGTATGACGCACACATCTCCTCCTGCCGCGTTTCTCTGCCGGTATCCTCCCCCTCCCCCACACAATCTCTCACCATTTTAACACCCTGTCTCATTTGTACATCACCTTCCCCGCCTATCTCTGGCCAACTCCTCCTCCCGCCCTCTCCCCCGTCTCACTGCTTAGCCGTGCCCATCTGCACGTACATTTCTTGAATCGGATTTCAATATTACACACCCAACACGCTGGACGTTCAGGGAGCGCTAGATGTAAGGAGTTCCCAACCTTTCCAACCCCCAAACATACAAAGCAGACTGACATGAAAGCGAATTAAAAATGCATTCTCATGCATTTCTGAGTTACGTTTAAACTTCAAAATCTCCAGGTCACTGGAAAGTTAATTTAAAATCAGTCACAAAATTTGTACCGAACAGCAGACAGACAGGGGCGCGACCTAATAAACAAAGGAATATTTCAGATTACTTGACAACTTTTAAGACAGAAGTTGTCTCTGAAAGATAATGGAGGGTACGAATGATGGTGGTACTACATATGACACAGAAAGATTTTGGAACTGGAGATCTTATGCTATCCATGCTGCTTCGAATCAAACTGTTGTTTCAGTTCTACGCCATATCAAACTAAACAGAGTACGGCAAGTCATGAGACACAAACACATAATATGAAGCGAAGAAAGAAGAGTGTGCTCTAGAGGCTCGCTTGGAAACGTGTTTTTAACGAGGCCGCAGCTCATGGTTCAAATGGCTCTGAGCACTATGGGACTCAACTTCTGAGGCCATTAGCCCCCTAGAACTTAGAACTAGTTAAACCTAACTAACCTAAGGACATCACACACATCCATGCCCGAGGCAGGATACCTGCGACCGTAGCGGTCTCGCGGTTCCAGACTGCAGCGCCTAGAACCGCACGGCCACATCGGCCGGCGCCGCAGCTCATGGCTGATATACATCTGCAGAGCGGGGAGCTAAGTATTTATCTTCTTCTGTCTTTTCCTCGTAGTATATCCATTAAATTTCGTGCGTGATGTTCTGTTTAAGAAGTTTAACGTCGCGTTTTTGTAAGGCTAAATTAATTCAGTCTGTAGCGCAGCAGTTGCTCACTGAACAGCCAGCTGCATAGCTCATTAACACATCATTGTCCACTGGTATCACATCAGGAGGGTAGCAAGTTGCATATCTGGGATTCTGTCAGCTTTTATAGTTTATTTCCTCTGTTCGATTTGCTAGGATGGTTAGGATGTGTGCATGTTGTTTGCGAATGCAGGAGGTGCTGGCCGTAGTTCGTGAACTGCTGAACGCACTTTTGTCTACGGTTACCTTCAGCCTGCTGCCTCAGGATGTAACGGGGGCGGAGAATCTGGGGCGTCGCATGGGACACCTCAGGTTCGCTTGTTTTTCCCCCGGGCTCTGCTGCCGCGGTGGATCCGCCCTCATCACAGGGTGAGTGGCGGATGGTAGCGCGTTCGCGTCGCTCGAGGCGGAGGGCCAATTTGGGGCTGGCTGTCTGGCCTCGTCCATTCACCCTATGAGTGAACATGTGAGCGTCCGAGCAGGCACTTGGGGTAGCGATTTACTAGTTATCGTGAGCTCCAACGTTAGGCGTGTTATGGAGCCCATTTAGACAGCGTTCTGGGCTGGAAAGAAAGCCCATGTGCATTCGATAGGAGTATGTTTGCCGGGATGCCTCATTCGAGATGTGGAGGTGGATCTGCCTGCAACTATCGAGCACGTAGGGTGCAGTCGTCTGCAAATTGTGGCTCACGTCGGCACCAACGATGTGTGTTGCATGGGTTCTGAGACCATACTCTGTTTATGCAGGCGGCTGCCGGGCCTCGCGCACAAGGTACACTCAGAGCTCGCAATTTGCAGCATTGTTCCCAGAGTTGTCCTTTGGTTTGACTGATACCCCACGCCTCAGTCAAAGGCTTCGTTGACTCTGTGACGGTCTTGGCTGCAGATTTCTAGACTTCCGTTATTGGGTGGGGTTTGTAGGATTCCCTTGATAGATCAGGGGTGCAGTACACGAAAGAAGCAGCTACTCCGGTAGCAGAGTACTTATGGGGTGCACATGAGGGCCTTTTAACTAGGTGGTAGTTTGACGTACTCTGGTGACCACTCGCCAGTCAGTACGCAGCAAGTGAAGTCAGACAGCGATCAGATTAAAGACACTTGCGCTGTCAAAATTTTATCAGTAAACTGTCGAAGTATATGTAAACAAATTCCCGAATTTATTGCCTCCAGGAAAGCTCTCGCATTCAAATTATTCTTGGGACCGAGAGCTGGCTGAAACCCAAAGTGGAAAGTTCTGAGATATTCAGCGAGTCATGGAACGTGTAACGGAGAGACAGATTAGAGGCCACTGCAGTTGACAAAAGTATTGTCTCTGTAGAGGTCGAAGTGGAGTGCAACAGTGAAGTTATCTGGTAGCGTATAACATGTGCAGATGAAATCTAGTTAACTGTTGAACGCTTTTATCGACCACACGATTCTGCTGTGACAGTTCTTAAACCATTCAAAGAAATTCTACTGTCAGTAGCACGTAAATACTCAGATCATGCAATACTAGTTGGAGATGACTTTAACCTACAAAGCATAGACTGGGATGTCTATGGATTCATTGCTGGGGGTACAGACCGACAGTCCTGAGAAATACTTTTGAATTCGTTTTCTGAATACTGCCTTGAGCATTTATCTAGGCAGCCCATATGCAGTGGAAATATCTTAGAGCTTGTAGCTACAAATAGCCCAGATTTTATAGGCGATATCAAGATGGAAACGGGATTAGCCGTCATGATGTCACTATAGCAACTATGGGTACTGAAGTTAATGAATCAGACGAGATAGATATGAGAGTGTTTCTACGAGACAGAGCAGATAAGCAATTGTTAGCCCCTTACCTACAGAGTGAACTGAATTTCGGAAATTTATGGTAAGGTCTTATGGGAGCAAACTGCTGAGGTCATCGATCCCTAATCTAACTTAAACTAACGTACGCTAAAGACAACACACACACCTATGCCCGAGGGAGGACTCGAACCTCCGACGGGAGAATGGACTGACGTCACTTAAATCCAGTACGGTGGACGTGGAGGGTTTATGGACAAAGTTCAAGCTGAAGAGTTATGTGTCTACTAGTGATTGGATTAAGGATGGAAAAGACCCACAAAGGTTATGTTTCTAGAAAGCCTAGTAAGTGAATTAAGGATGGAAAAGACCTACAATGCTCTAATAACAAAATTCGGAAGATGCTGAGGAAGCAGAGGCTGTTGCACTCTCTTCTCGAAAGGGAACGCACAAATGACGACAAGAAAAGTTTAGTAGAGATTCTTTCCTTTGTAGAAAGTTCTATGCGCGAGTCATACAACAATTACAACCGTCGTACCTTATCAAAAGATCTGGTAGAGAACCCGAGAAAATTCTGGTCCTATGTAAACTCGGTAAGTGGGTCTAATGCTTCCTGTCCGTCCGTTGTTGGCCAGTCTGCTGTGGCAGCCGAAAGCAACAGAACGAAAGCTGAAGTTTTAAAGTGCGCGTTCAAGAAATCATTCACGCAGGATAGGCGTACAAACACACCGTTGGACAGGTTCCCATATCGATGACATAGAAATATGCATTTTTGACGCAGAGAAATAACTGAAAGATTCGAAGGCAAATAAGCGTCCAGTTCCAGATGGAATCCCAATTCGAATTTGCAATGGGTTCTCTAAGGCGTTGGTCCCTTACCTAGCTAGAATTTATCACGAATCTCTCGCTCAGTACAAAGTCTCAAGCAGTTTGAAAAAAGTGCAGGTGACTCTCGTATATAAGAAGAGTAAAAGAACGGACTCGCAAAATTACAGCCGGCCTGGGTGGCCGAGCGGTTCTAGGCGCTACAGTCTGGAAGCGCGTGACCGCCACGGTCGCAGGTTCGAATCCTGCCTCGGGCATGGATGTGTGTGATGTCCTCAGGTTAGTTAGGCTTAAGTAGTTCTAAGTTCTAGGGGACTGATGACCTTAGAAGTTAAGTCTCATAGTGCTCAGAGCCATTTGAACCATTTTTGCAAAATTATAGACCAATATCCCTAACTTCCGTTTGCTGCAGAATCCTTTAACATATTCTCAGTTCGAATATAGTAAATTTTCTTGAGACTTACAAGCTTATGTGCACGAATCAGCATGGTTTCAGAAATAATGGCTCCTGCGAAACTCATATTCCCGTTTTCTAAAATGATATACTGCGAGTTATGCTTGAAGGGTAACAGGAAGATTCCATATGTCTAGATTTCCAGAAAGCATTTGATACTGTGCCCCATGGCTGGTTGTTAACGAAAGTACCAGCTTATGGAATAAGTTCACAGATATGAAACTGGCACGAAGACATTTTAAGTAATAGAACCCAGTGTGCTGTCCTCGGCGGCGGATGTTCATCAGACACAAGGATATCGTCAGGAGTGGTCCTGGGATGTGTGACAGCACCGATCTTGTTATATATACAGGGTGGTCCATTGATAGTGATCGGGCAAAATATCTCACGAAATAAGCATCAAACGTAACACTACAAAGAACGAAACTCGCCTAGCTTGAAGGGGGAAACCAGATGGCGCTATGGTTGGCCGCTAGATGACGCTGCCATAGGTCAAACGGATATCAACTGCGGTTTTTTTAAAATAGGAATCCCCATTTTTTATTACATATTCGTGTAGTAAAGAAATATGAATGTTTTAGTTGGACCACTTTTTTCGCTTTGTGATAGATGGCGCTGTAATAGTGACAAACGTATAAATACGTGGTATCACGTAACATTCCGCCAGTGCGGGCGGTATTTGCTTCGTGATACATTACCCTTGTTAAAATGGACCGTTTACCAATTGCGGAAAAGGTCGATATCGTGTTGATGTGTGGCTATTGTGATCAAAATGCCCAACGGGCGTGTGCTATGTATGCTGCTCGGTATCCTGGACGACATCATCCAAGTGTCCGGACCGTTAGCCGGATAGTTACGTTATTTAAGGAAACAGGAAGTGTTCAGCCACATGTGAAACGTCAACCATGACCTGCAACAAATGATGATGCCCAAGTAGGTGTTTTAGCTGCTGTCACGGCTAATCCGCACATCGGTGGCAGACAAATTGCGCGAGAATCGTGAATCTCAAAAACGTCGGTGTTGAGAATGCTACGTCAACATCGATTGCACCCGTACCGTATTTCTATGCACCAGGAATTGCATGCCGACGACTTTGAACGTCGTGTACAGTTCTGCCACTGACCACAAGAGAAATTACGGGACGATGACAGATTTTTTGCACGCGTGGAACATCAGCGACCTTGGCGGGTTAATGTATGGTGCGGCATTATGGGAGGGAGGATAATTAGCCCCCATTTTATCGATGGCAATCTAAATGGTGCAATGTATGCTGATTTCCTACGTATGTTATTACAAGATGTTTCACTGCATGACAGAGTGGCGATGTACTTCCAACTTGATGGATGTCCGGCACATAGCTCGGTATTGAATAGCATATTTCATGACAGGTGGATTTGTCGTCGGAGCACCATACCACGGCCCGCAAGTTCACCGGATCTGATGTCGTCGGATTTCTTTCTGTGGAGAAAGTTAAAGGACATTAGCTATCGTGATCTACCGACAACGCCTGACAACACGCATCAGCGCATTGTCATTGCATGTGCGAACATTACGGTAGGCGAACTACTCGCTGTTGAGAGGAATGTCGTTGCACGTATTGCCAAATGCATTGAGGTTGACGGACATCATTTTGAGCATTTATTGCATTAATGTGGTATTTACAGGTAATCACGCTGTAACAGCATGCGTTCTCAGAAATGATAACTCCACAAAGGTACATGTATCACATTGGAACAACCGAAATAAAATGCTTAAACGTACCTACGTTCTGTATATTAATTTAATAAACCTACCTGTTGCCAACTGTTCATCTAAAGTTGTGAGCCATATGTTCGTGACTATTACAGCGTCATGTATCACAAAGCGAAAAAAATGGTCCAACTAAAGCATTCATATTTCTTTACATACTACACGAATATGTAATAAAAATGGGGGCTCCTATTTAAAAAAACGCAGTTGATAACCGTTTGACCTATGGCAGCGCCATCTAGCCGGCCAACCACAGCGCCATCTATTTTCCCCCTTCAAGTTACACAAGTTTCGTTCTTTGTAGTTTATTCGTTTGACGCTTATTTCGTGAGATATTTGGCCCGGTCACGATCAGTGGACCACCCTGTATATGACTTTGGTAATATTCCTGAAATGTCAATCATTGTAATAAAGCTGAGTTTATAATCGTTAGAGACCGTTTCCTAGTGTCTGCAATATCGTGATATTAATGTCCACTTGGATTGATTGCCATAGAGTGTAGCGTTTTCTAATTGTCTCTTGTGGCAAACGTTTTTTATAGTCAAACCATACTACCGCAATGACGTTGGAGGGACCAAAAGACAGCTTACATTATGTAGGATTAATGCAAATCGGACGGCACGTAATCCAGATACTTTTGGGTATAAATTACTGAAAGATGGCATTACTCTCTTTACGTATTTGTAAGACCAAGGGTATGATTACCACGTAGTCGAGGGAAGGGATTTCTATCTAGAATCAACTGATGATTTTGTTAGTGTGTATGCGATGAAGAAACAAACGGAAAATTTACTATTCTAAATGTGTCTAGCATTAATGAATTTCCTCTTTATATGGTGCTTAAAAGTCCATTAATGACACCAAATAACTCAGTAAGAGAAGTGGAGGGAGAGAATTTGTGGAAGAGAAATAAGTAAAACTGAGTTTGTTGCATTATATTTACTTACCTGCATAAATACGAGAGTCAGCAAATTAAAAAGAGAGAGGTGGAGAAACGTAAGCAAACGTCATATTATTATAAAAGGATTCGCAATAACTGTTAAAATATTTATGCGATTGTGAGACAAGACGATCGTTGGTTTCATGGAAAAATGTGTGCCGTTACCTATGGAATCACGATTGCAACAAGGCGTTTCATCCCTTCGTCCGAAACAAGTTGACAGCCGCGAACGTCTTCCTTGTGCCCCTAAAACATGGAAATCGCGTGAGGAGAGGTTGGGGCTCTCTATAGAGAAAGTGTAAGCACTTCCAAGTAAAACTTCTGCCGTCCAGCCGAAGCAACAGGCACATCAGCTCTGGGAGAGTCATGATGATCTTTATTTGACTGCTTATTTGACTCGCTTCTCATTGTCTTTCAGGAGCAGGGAGCCACAATTAACGCACAGTGGTTCGTGGACACTTTACAAAAATTGAAGGGCACCATCAAGTACAGTTTTGACGGCCAACATCATTATGTTGCAAGATAATTCCCACCCAGATGTTGCCACATCTGCTTCGAGTACTCTCCAGAAGTTTCGATAGGAAGCCGTTACACGTCCTCCATACGATACCGATCTCTTACCATGTGATTTCCATATTTTTGGAGTCCTGAAGACAGACATTTGTGGTCGTCCATTCCCGGGTACAATCATGATTCCGTAGGCAACCACAAACAGTTTTCCGTGAAGGCATTGACTGTCTTATCTCACAGTTGCATATACGTATCAACAGTTGTAGCGATAGTTTTGAAATAATGAACAATATAATTACTTTTTTCCAACTGTCTTGTTTTCATGTGACTGTCCCATATATTAACGACATAACACATTAATTTAGAATTCTCCCTATGAATAAAGTAGGCAGCGGCCATGTTAGACTTTTCATCTTCGTAAGTAGGAGGACAAACGTCTGCAGCGTTTATTGTTAATGCCTGGACCGTAACTACACTATCCCACCACTATCTCTCATAAACGCTCTCCATCTTTCTGTGAGATCAAGCTCTCCTGGAAAATACATAAATTATGCACTCCAGCCGTACCTTTGACGTTGACAGCGGGATGTATATTGCTGCATACACCTAGACACACACACACACGTGTTCGTGCACAGCATGTCATAAGGTGCGACAATTCGTTGTAACACCTGTGCTCTTCCTCCTTCATCTTGGCCTGTAGGTCAATCCCTAGCCCCTCGTCCACCACCCTATTGTCGTAGTTCGGTCTCTGGTCTGTGCTCTATCATTTTCATTTGCTAGTTCGTTCTGCAACCCCAGTTCCACCATGCTGTTCTCTAAGTTCGTTCTATGTACCACAGATCTACCATTTTGCTCTGCTAGTCCGATCTCTGACACGTGATCTGCCATTTTGTTCTCTTACATTAATTTATGATTAAAGCTCTGCCATCTTGTTCTCAGTACCTTTCAGAATCAATCTCTCTCTCTGTGTGAGATCGAACGCCCTGAGAAAATACACCATATAATTAAAATACTTCGTCGCCACTCACTTCCAGGTGTAGTACAATATCAAACAGACCACTTGTATTGTACGTGAAATGCTCTGTACAATAATTCTTCTAACGGAGAGCGTTCATGTATTTCAATTTTTTATGTTGTTGAGGCATTCCACGTTCTCTTTGGTATGCGTTTCTAACTCTTCCATATATTCTAGAGCAATTCTTTTAGAACTTTACGTTTACAACTTCTGTAACGAATTAGTGTTAAAAGTAGTTACCCTTTCAGATTTAAATCGTGGAGATGTGTTTTCTGTTACTGGATGCACAATTTCTAATAGGAGTCAGTGTCAACAATTTTCAGATACTTATCCGGTAAATAATTGAAACTATAAACAGACAGACTATATCCTTATTTATTATTGGAAAGTTTACTTGTATATCAGGCAACTTTCTGTGTTATCCTAGTAGACAAATTGTAAAACACTGTTGTTAAACACAACACAGCAAGTGTTCTGTAAGGGCACAGAAGCGATTGGCACAAAGTACTGTGGAGTACATTGTAAATACCGTCTGTTGGCATTTAATACACGTGGGTAATATTCCGCAGGGTCGAACACACCATCCAGTCTATAGTCATTGATCGGGGAGATCTGGTAATATATTCCTTAGAGAAAGAAAACATGAAATTTCCTAGTAGATGCATATCAGGGCTCTTTATAAAATCGATAAAATGGTTGCTGATCTCTTTATTTACTCTTGGGCTTGTGATTTGCGATATAAGTTTGTTATATGTCTTTATTCTTCAATTAGAGCTCATGCATGTTAAACAGCAGTTCCATCTATCTTATTGTTCTTCACAGCCACAATGCTGTTTCCTTGATAGTCTTCTTGTACAAAGATACCGTTGTTTGATGTTAGGCAATCACTCATCTCCATTTTGTTAAAAATCCCAAAAAGACCTTGCAGTACATCAAAGTACAGAAAGTAACACAGTTCTACGCAAAGCTGCTGCAGCAGTCCAGGCAGCTGATTGTTTAGTACAGTCATTTTACTGTCAGCCAAAACCACTTTATACGGGATATCCTCGGGAGTTTTATATTTCGTCTAAATGGCGTCCATCTCTTTCTTGCACATTTTTGACAATGTTCCTCTGCCAGTGCCAATGTCATTCTACTATAAGAGAAATGGTAGTTTTACCTAGACATCATGCGCCGCAGAGGCCAACTTGGAGAATATACCGTGTAGATTGAAAATTGTCTGTTATGATTTGCTAACTTGCATGTATCACGTTTTACACATCTGTTACTCGAGAGCACTCTTTGCTCTAATATCTACTCCCAGTGATCAATTGTCAATGCAGTCAATCATGTTTCAGCTGCGCTGGTTTGTCTTAACTGAGATCTTCGAGGCGAGTGAAGGCTCGGCCAAAGTGAACTGAATCTGAGGTTACTGTCTATATGGCTTGCAAGTTCAAGAGGGACAAGCTTTCTGCAGCCTATTCTGTTCAACTCTGTACTAGCGGATGGTGCTGTGTATTTGCTTGTATGTCTTACGGTGTGGTAATTAGTCTAGCTGCTTTGGTTTACGATGAGAAGAAAGGAGAGTGATGTGTGAACACAGCCTCAGGTTTTGGTACATGAAATTATACTGAAAATTTTGTAAACAGTTTCTTCATGCGTCTGCTCTGGAAGACTAGGTAAGTTTTTCCTGTAACTACGAACTTGGGGCGCCATATCCGTTGGGTACTGAATCCACATGAACAGTAGAGTGGGTCCAGCGGTTGCAGTTAACTTGGGGCAGGTTCCATTCTCTTCGTATGGTGTATTTGATTCCCAAACGAGTTGAACCAACATGTATTTCATTCAGGAAGGGCGTCTTGCATTTTGTTGGTTTCATAACTACTCTATAGATGAAGTCTCTGTCTCAGTGTTGCCTTGTGTAGCACGTGGTTTTCATGATAGTAACCATGAGGTCGTTTGTAAAAGTATTTGTACCTTGTCAATTTTAATAAACAATTGATATTATCAAATCTGTTGCATCTGTTTACACGTTACTCCATGATCAAATTACGGACAAAGTTGCATTTCTTTTAAAGTTTGTCTTTAATATACACGAAGCTAGAGCACTTATATAGTGCAGGTAAGACAATTAAATTGCGATGTAGTGCAGTCAGCATGACTGATATTTTCAGAACAATTATTTCACAGCATATAGCTTTTTATAAAAAAAAAATTATATTTTTTTTTGAGCGAAATGTGCAAAAGGAAAGTTTACGGCGAGAATTCCGTATCTGCAGTGATAGTGCCATGTTCCATTTAATTTTTGTAGAAATCTTGTGTTATCATCTTACTTATAAAAGAGTGTCCCGTATTACAAGCAAGAGTCGAGCTGCTCCTTCCACTAGCTTTCCCTATGATGTGTAATATAAGCAGAGGTTGGAGGCTCATGAGTTGCTTTGGTTTAGGCTGAGAAGAAAGGAGAGTGACGTATGAACACAGTCTCAGGTTTTTGTGTATGAGATTATACTGAAAATTTTATAAAATGTTTCTTCATGCGTCTGCTTCTATGATAGAGAATTTGTGCACTATTAATCAATAAATAAAATCAGATGTCCAACAATTACAGTTGCAATAGGTAAATTTACCTGTGTTGGATTGTTCTGGAAATCAGATTGTGCTGGGCACGTTTCAGTTGGGATTTCGACGTACACTCAGTTCATTTCGTAACAACATGTAGATTACATCTAGGCGACCCCAACTTAATAATCAATATGGATTTAGTTTTATCTCTGTTTTTTAAAGAGATACCATTTATTTATTTAATTAGTAATATTATCAGTGTATATGAGGATCTTCTTTTGTCTGGCAGTAACTTCGTTTTCACTGAAGCAGTTATGAGTTGTACAGACAGTTTATTACAGTGTGCCACTATTTGTACAGATAACATGAGATGGTTCAAATGGCTCTGAACACTATGGGACTTAATATCTGAGGTCATTAGTCCCCTAGACTTAGAATTACTTAAATCTAATTAACCCAAGGACATCACACACATCCATGCCCGAGGCAGGATTCGAACCTGTGATCGTAGCAGCAGCGCAGTTCCGAACTGAAGATAACACAAGAGGCGAGATTTATTTCATCTTCTGCAGAAATATTATTAATGCGTGATTTTGTGTGTTTTATTGTATCATTACTCTGAAAGCAAAAAAAAAAATATAACTGGCATGCTTCAAGGAATTATACTTGAAAAGTAAACTATCTGGTAGCACAGTGAAAATATATTTTCAGGTTATTTTTGAAGAATTGTAGGAAATAAGAGCATCTAGGAGAATTCTCTTCTGGTTGATGCTACCTACCTTTTTAACTGATAGAGAACAGCGGGACAGTTTTCATTTGTTACTCATGACTTCAGAGTAGTCCAGCTTGTTAATGGCTATTTACTGAAGGGAGTCTACAAGTTGAAACATGAGAGGGTGGAAATTTGAGACAAGATTTTGGAATTGTTGATGCAGTCAAAATTACCTTTTTTGAGTTTAAATGAACAGCGACCTTCACTTTCTTTACAAATGCATGGTTTGACATAATAGGGATAGAAAGTCAAACTGCTGTAAAAATCGGTAACAGACCTAACAAATCATCACAACTCCGTAACGACCCGTGGAGACCGTGGGTTCCTTATACCAAAATGCTCATGAGGTATCCCTGAACAACCTCTGAAATTCTGTCGATGGAGCTCCGGTTCACTATGTACAACTTCTTCAAATGTAGGCTACTCCTCGTCGCATGACACCGATCTCTTTTTCTTTCAGAAACAGAGAAAAATTCTGATGTGTTAGACCCCCAGGTAAATAGAATCTGAAAACGAAATGAAACACCGTCCTGCAGAACACTATCAGAATACTGACCCTTTGATGTAAGGAATTTTGGGAACCACGCAAACCTGCGTACAGGTACTGGACGGCAATCGCGATCAAAATACGTTTCACAGAAACCTTATTGCCGTCCCACAAACACCAAAGGTGGTGTTTTGCTACAACCGCCTGGCTGCGTCGTGTGCGGCACAGTGAGAATCTAGGCGCACACTAATGAAGTACATTACGATAAATTGCAGCAGCCAACCTGCGAACTGTTGTATTACCGTGAGGTTGCCTTAGTGGATAAATACAGGATAAATTCTGCACATTGCTGCGACGCCTATTTGTATGATTAGTGCAAACATGTTGAAATTTAATTGTTTCTACTGAAAGTTAGTACTTCATTTTGATGTATACTATTCCTCCCCTAATGTAATTTCTTGTAGTTTAGCTTATGAAGATATTTAATACGCCGTACATTTGCCATTAATTCATTAACTGTAGTGAGCTAACAGAAGCCAGATGTTTTATGCCCATCACCTTGGAGCATTTACAGTATATCCGGGGGAGAAAATGTTACCTCCATTCTGCTGTGCCTGCCGGCCGAAGTGGCCGTGCGGTTAAAGGCGCTACAGTCTGGAACCGCAAGCCTGCTACGGTCGCAGGTTCGAATCCTGCCTCGGGCATGGATGTTTGTGATGTCCTTAGGTTAGTTAGGTTTAACTAGTTCTAAGTTCTAGGGGACTAATGACCTCAGCAGTTGAGTCCCATAGTGCTCAGAGCCATTTGAACCATTTGATCTGCTGTGCCCTACGATATCCTTCAGGAATTACACCGGGAAATCTGGTTCAATCTTAAGATAGACAAGGGGTCTTTAATTTGGCACCGCCCGACCCTAAGAAAAATTGGAAGAATCTTGTGCGTATCGGACTCTGAAACACAATTAGTAACTCATTTAAGAGTTTTAGTGTCAGGAATATCTGAAGAGGGAAGGATAAAGAATGAATTCAAGGTTCAGATATGCTGACGACATTCAACGCGCCAGTATACTTCACTCAGTACTCAATACATTCAAATGTACGTGTTTTCATTTAGCTGCGCTGCTGTATTGAGATTCATGGACGGTCGAGACTACACAATGTTCATTTCTATGATTATCCCTTTTACTCGTCGCAATAAAACGATTAATTGACTGTGGAATTCACAGGTCGCGGGAAGTCTACTACACTCGTACACTGATGTGCAAAACTTAAGGGTGGCATAGCGAAAGTAATATAACATGTTACCCAGAAGTCGAAACGAATAAAAGTGCGGGCCTACGTTTCCAGAAGCCTCCCAGTCGCATACACGAAGCAGGACGACACTTGGCATGAGTGCAGGGAGACTATAGTGGCAAATCGGCTGGTACCCCGGTCGGAGCACACGTTTTCAGCTGTTCCCATCGAGGTAAATCAACAACACCTGTCGGCAGCTGAGGGTTTCAACTAATTATCATTTATTCTAGAGAAGCTGCACGGTCGTCAATGGTATCTGTTCTTTCGAGAAGAGTTACTATCTTCATATATATAATAACCATTTCTTGTGGCTCAGTGGCTTGGTGCAAGTCTTTCCACTTAAGCGACTTTCACGATCCTAACATGCACCAGTTATCCAATTACGGAAAGCGGACCTACAGTTTAACGTGAAAGCTTTTACCTCGTGTCGTTTCTAGAGACTCCTCAAATCGTTGAGAGATAACGCTTTGATAAAACGAAGACTGAAAAACTCCTGGTCCAACCGAAATTCGATCGGTTTCCAGGCACACGCTTTGCCACTCTTTCCTCTTGCCAGTACAGAGCGGAATATTACCACATGCACCGAATAAAGTGTCGAATATGAGATGAGGCACGTCTAAGAATCGAACACGGACCAACGGTGAGGTAATGTAACGTCTCGACCGCTGCTTTCTTTACCGCGTAGCAGTCAGTCATGCTGACTACTTCTCTACTTTTCTTTGAATAACTTCTGAAATCCAACAAAATTCCATGCGAGCACACGCGTCTCTTCACCACAATAGCCCTCAAATGCAGTATATACGAAACGGTGCCACCAATGTTGAAAAAATATGTGTATAAAAACACAAAAATGAGCCTGATCGCTAAGTTCTTTCTTTCCGTAAACAGCAGCTGCAGAAAAAAACAGCTAAAAGACAAATCACCTCTCTAAACGTGTTTTTCCTCATATATATGACATAGAACACAACCGGCGAAACAGTTTGCAGAGATAGAAGCGAGAAATAAAAGGGTCATCTGCCCCTCGAGATCTCTGTCACATGGCCACACCCGCTGACCACTTTAATCAACAACCTGTCTGGTAAAGATGAGATTTAGCGTGTTAGAAAAATTGTCCCTACATGGGCACTGCGAAGCGTTATAATATGCAGTAAGCATGTGCTGCTGAAACATCAAAAAGACGTACCCATATACACACCAGCAACAAAAACTGTACAAAATGAGCAATTAACCATAACATGGAATTAGGAATTATACGCCGCGCAGGATTAGCCGAGCAGTCTAAGGCGCTGCAGTCATGGACTGTGCGGCTGGTCCCAGCGGAGGTTCGAGTCCTCCCTCGGGCATGGGTGTATGTGTTTGTCCTTAGGATAGTTTAGGTTAAGTAGTGTGTAAACTTAGGGACTGATGAACTTAGCAGTTAAGTCCCATAAGATTTCACACACATTTGAACATTTGGAATTATACTTCGACTTTGGAAAGAAGGAGACATCTTGCCGCAGGATAATGTCGGTGCTGTGAGCAGCGACAGTGGTCCTGTTGACGAAAGCAAGTTGATTCCGCATTTAGAACCAGTTCGAGAGATGACCACAGCAAGTAAATCTATACAGAATCGTGTGCAAGGAACCTCATCGACAACATGTAGCCGTGTCACTAAGTCCAAACTGGTGTAGACGTTCTCTAGTAGGTAATAAGTTATTAACGACGGTGTAGGAATAGAATGCCTATTCCATCGTGTGAATCGGGAGACTCATGTTGGTCCATAAAACCTTCCAACGAACATACGGTGATAACAGTTTTACGGGATTGGGCCAGACCACCGGGGCGACCATCTTTGGATCACGGATTTAAGGGAGATGACCAACATCTGGGCATGGTTTTAAGGGACGTTTAATGGTGATTTATTAGCAATAAATTTCAACTGCACAACTATCTGCGCCGGCCGCGGTGGCCAAGCGATTCTAGGCGCTACAGTCCGGAACCGCGCGACCGCTACGGTCGCAGGTTCGAATCCTGCCTCGGGCATGGATGTGTGTGATGTCCCTAGGTTAGTTAGGTTTAAGTAGTTCTAAGTTCTAGGGGACTGATGACCTCAGCAGTTAAGTCCCATAGTGCTCAGAGCCATTTGAACCATTTGAACAACTATTTGCATTTAAGAGGTATGGGTGACAATAGGGATATAGAAATAAAAAAATTAGCATACTTTGCTTACTTCTAATCCATTGTGTCATGCGATATCGTCTACAAACTGAGAGAATGTTTTTTAAGAGTGGAGAAGTGTTAGTAAGACATTTGTGGTGTAAATTCAAGAACAGCAACCTTAAAGCTATTCAAAGAAAACGATATTCAAATTACTACTTTTCAGTATATTTATTCCTTAATAAAGCTTTTTTTGAGTAATATATTTCTTTTTACAGCCAACAGGTATGTACACAACATCAAAACTAGCAGTAAAAACAATATACAGAAAGACTTGAATTGACTCAACTTGGTGCGAAAAGAGGTCAATGACTCGGGAACAAATATTTTCAGTACGTTGCCAGCAGCCATTAAGAGCTTAGCTTCAGACAAAGCACAGTTTAGAAAGAGTTTGAAAGATTGTTTGGTGGCCAACATCTTCTACTCGATACTAAATCATTTAGTAGAAAGTGTTAGACAAATTTAAGTAAAAATTTCCATTAATTTTTTTTACAATATTTGGAGGCAATCGTCAAGCAGCGAGGTACTTTTGTGTATGATCAATATAATCAATATATTAACGGCGCATGTTTATGCTTCCTTCTGGCGTTGTATTCAGTCTGTGAACATCAGAAGTTCCAATTTATTTTAACCTTCTTACGTATCTTGACATCTTCCTAAATAAAGATCACTGAAATATGTACTATACTCATGCGTTCGATATACGTTTGTTACGTTTTCTGACGTGTTCCATCCCTACGAGGATCCAGTATGGCAAGTGAAAGAGAGAATGAGAGAGATAGAGATAGCAAGACGGATTTACGTGTGTATGATAAATCCCTTCCCTCGAAAATTTCCTCCCTTCGTATCTCCTCTGTGCTCCCACAAGTGACATGCCACGTATCTCATTTGTACTAAGATTGCAGTACATGCGAGGTGCCTAGTTGCTTCCATAGCCCTGAGTGGAATGCGTGAGTTCTGAATACTGTTCACCAACCTTCAGTTTTCTATAGTTGTTGTCCCCTGCACGGAAAACAGGACGTACGTCGTGAGTTCGTAATCTTGAGGCTCCAATAAACTATTATCGAGGAACTGGTACTGTAAAAATAATTAAATTTTGAAGTGGTTTGCTTATACGGGATGCCACTCACTTTTTATTAAAAGATACAAAGTAAATGCACAATTATAGTCCATTTCATAAATCACAAATAATTTCCATTCTTCACACTTTCACAGAAAATAAACGAAATAATGACTTGCGTGTTTGTGTGATTACTATCATCCTAGTTCTCAATTATATGTCAAATAAACCAGTGATTCCTAATTAAATTCTCAACCAATACCGACCTGATCAGACAACATGTCTGTCCTCCGAAACTACCGATCGAGGTGTTACATTCGAAAATCAGAAGTGGCTTAACTGATAACGAGGGCGGTAGACCCCATGTCTGTCATCCGACACTGCCGGTCCAGCTCTGATCTTACAGCCGAACCACCTCCCCAGCAATCCAAGGCACAATACGAAGATATCCCAAGTGCTTGGTCTGCATTTTCGTTTAGCTATTGTTTATTATTCTATTAGTAATTAACACTTTCGAAATAATGGGATGGTAGCCTGCTATCGAGAGATGCTTTTATATAAAACGCAAGTTAATTCACTGTTTTGTTTTTGCAGTATTAATAATAGAAGTTTATCATGTTGGCGCACTGCGTCCGAACACAGCACAAAATCGCGAAGGACCACAATTTAGGCGGTTTTTCTCACAACACACGTACCGAATAAACCATCTGTCACCGGTACCTCACACATTACGTCATCTTCCCAGTGCTGCTTTCTCAGTTGCTCTGTGAAAAGCTTCTTGCAGCTGAATATGCTGTCTGTAAGGCCACAAGTATTACACCCCTCATTTTTGAGCTATGGAAAGAAAAATGAATCTAATCTAAAGAAAAATATTTTTTATGGCACGTAATGCAAAAATATATTCACAATAAAACGTAACAAACTTACACATACATCATGTGCACCTTCCAAGTACTTATTTACAGAAGCTGCAAGACTCTGCAACTTTTTATCTGCCTGCGCAAATTTAAAAAAATCTTTCTGCAATTATAATCAAAATTGATTTCAATCAAAAGCGTTGGTTTAATCAGTTCCAAGCTGCAGCTGTTTGTCAGATCAGTCCGAATACTGTTCGTAAGAGAAGAATCTCATTCTGTTTGAGTATTTGTTCCTGAGATACTTAATACAAATCTTCTGATTTTACTAAGATTTGTAACATCAATTTCATCGGGTTTTAAATCTTCAAAAATTATAACCCAATTTTCTGTTGTGCCGTTTTTCGCCATACTCAGCGCACATTTTGCACTAGAAATCTCTTCATATAGAGTATCCTCATTCACAAAATCAAGAGCATATTCTTTGACTATGAATTCTAACTGCCTGAAAGCAAGTTCAGAGATCAACTTGAATGGTAAAAGACAGTGAACTGGATTTGCGTTTGCTATTTCAATATTTGTGGTTATATAATTATTTAAACAACGGCAGTAGTTAATAAAATCATCTCTGATACATATCAGTATTTATAGTATATTTCTGATACACTATTCCATGGGTGGATCAATAATTTTTCAGTGATAGTACCAAAGAGAAAAAGTATTTTGTTCAGTTCCCTGTGGAATCTTATTACATAGGTTTTTCATCACTCCATAGCATTCCATGTGGCAAACTTTTGAAGCTTCAAGGGTTTCCCCAGACAAGACAAGTAAAGTATCTATATTACTAAAAAATTTTGGTGTACCTCAGTAACACATTCCTTTTATGGATCTTCCTCACTAAATATTTTTGTTGATACTTCTGGACAGTCATGTACATCATCAAAGTAGCTTTTAATGGGTAACCAGCTCTATATTAGTCTGTTCAAGCAGATGTTTAAGAAAGCGAACGGATAGAGACATGACGAACAATCTCCAGCCACTCAGTATCAACAAAATCGTAGAATGACAGCAACTCTTCTCTTCTTTTTTTCAGATAAAGATAGATACCCATATATTTTCAAGACAAGAATTACGATATCTACATCTAATGCACAATAGTTAAACACAGAATTACGCTTCACGTAATTTACATCTGCATTATTTGCACAGTATGCACTGAGGGTCTTTACATCCAAATTATTTTCAGTGAAGACTCGATTAGGCTGTGAACAGCATTAGCTGCCCCACCAGCCTGCTCAATTTAGACCAGAAGTCTATTTCTCACTCCGTTTTCAGAATCGAAGTATCTTACAACCAGAAGTGAAATTAGTAACACTTCTTGCAACGAAAACCTTTCTCACAATTGTTTCTGCCTTAGTTCTTCCTTACGACATCATATTAGCCAAATTACAGTCATGAAAAATTTCCTTCGCTAATTAATTTCCACTATGCATACTCCTGTAGCTGCTATTATGTTTGACAGTATTAAAAACTATTGGTAGCTGACCTGCCACGTTTTTCATGTCCTCGCTGAAATTACCAAAATACCTGAGTAAATCTGAGTCTGCCTTCGTTTCTCTTTCGTTCCGCTTACGAAATTCTGTACAAGAATGTTGGTGCTGTCAGCATTACCCCCATAAGCGATGCTAAAGTGACGCTTACATGGCACAAAGTAAGCTCGGATAACGTTGGAGGCCATGGGCTTTAACCGAGGTTATCTTTCCTCGCACTTCTTCGAGTAAACAGACGAGTATTTGGTCTCCTTACTTCATGGGATTTTTAGGTTTTCATTTTCACTGCGAGAACACGTGATGGAAACGAAGTCACTTTAAAACCATACGAAAACACACATTAACGCTGAGCAGAAGGTACGATTACGGAAAGACAAAGAAGGCTACACTAGTACTCGCTCTTTCGTAGCGTTGTCGAACGTTGTGTTGTGTGAGCGAAAAACGAGTGTGTTTGAACACGAAAGTTTCTACATTCCTCTTTCGCGAGTCCTTGTTACTTTATTGTGTTATTTCTATCACAGCTGCTGATCGGTACGAGGCGAGAGCATCCGTGGGTTGCCAATAAGGACAAAGAAAGAGGTAAACATTCCCCCATCAAGACGCCCGTAAAAAAAATGGCTCTGAGCACTACGGGACTCAACTGCGGAGGTCATTACTCCCCTAGAACTTAGAACTAGTTAAACCTAACTAACCTAAGGACATCACAAACATCCATGCCCGAGGCAGGATTCGAACCTGCGACCGTAGCGGTCTTGCGGTTCCAGACTGCAGCGCCTTTAACCGCACGGCCACTTCGGCCGGCGAAGACGCCCGTAGACGCTTGTCATTCATCGTCTGCTCCACGCTTTCCCTGCTTTGTGCAGAAACACGAACACTAACCGAGAATACTATCGACTTCCATCCGAAAACTTTTCGAGGTCTGTGGGTCAAGGAACTTGAATTATCGACAGTACTTTGCGGGACGAAAATTTATAAAAGCAATCACTGACTAAATATACAACAGAAACAGGTGATCAATAAGAGAGAGGGGTGGGTAAAAAATCCCTTTAATGTGGGAGATCCCGGTAAATATGGGAGAGTTGGTTGCCATAGGCAACCCGGTCCCCTTGAGCAAGCAGTAATTGTGTCGTGACCACTTGTCGCATCAACGTGTTGTCCCCGAGATAGCTCAGCGCATTATAAAATCCTCGAACGTGGCGCAATTTCAAACTACCTACGTCAACAGCAGAAGCAAAACTCACTGATTGTACAAGAGTGAGGAATCGTAGCGTGATAGTATGCAGTGCAAGGGCAACAATCAGTATCATGCGTCGGACATACAATGCAGACGCCTTGTGTGTGATACCTGAGAGAGACAAGCCTCCTTGTGTGCCTCGTCAGAATTTCGTAAACACAGTTTAGATATGTTGCCTTTCTATATAAATCGGCAAGACAGTTGCCGTAATTTCTTCGCTACCAGTTTTGGAAGAGGAAACATCTAGGCAATGCAACATGTCTTACACAAAGTACAGGTAACCAGTATTCGTACCTTCTGCAAAATAGTAAGCGAACGTTGTTCATGTTCCAGTTAGGCACCCGGAATTTTATCAGTAAGAAATTTCAAGTTCAAAGCCACCATCTTCAATATGCAATGCCATCCCTACCCCCCTCCCCAAAAGACGTATGCCGATCCACAAAACGTGCTCAAGAAAGGGCAGCGTCCTCGAAACTGTGTAGGTTGAGGAATTTGGATCTGTCTTCATGTAAGTGCGCACACTGAAGTACGAAACAAAACATCAGTTATTACTTTTAGCAAGAGCATTTACTCATTTCGACGTCATCGGCATTCGCCCTAAGTGTTGGGTTTCTTCCTGAGAGTTTTAAACCTAACGACCGATCGGCAACTTCCCGCAACAACGGTTCAAGAGACTGGACACACAAAGACATAGAGAGTGGACTGCCCTGAGGCACTCCCCTACAAGAGAAAAACCGGCGGAGTTGCTGCAGTGTTCTTGTAGAAGTTAGAAAGAATGACACATGTAAAAGCGGTAAAGCCAATAATTTAAAACGAACGATCGAGATACGGGTCACTAGCGCGATCAACTGCCTTAAACAAATCTAAGAAGACAACAGCACAATGAATAGTTGCAACAGCCGCTACCGAAACAACATCCCCACATTCTGCCTCCAGAGTCAAAACCGTGCGCCAGGGAGGCAACATTGATATTTACCAATCACACGACCAAGCAATAAGGACCATCTGCTGATCACATACCATACAACAGTTTTGTGCTCAAAACTGAGTAGCACTAGAGAGCGAAATTAAGCCACTGTTAAATGGCCACGATGCTTCGGAATGCGAGTAATTTTTCCCATCTTGAAGCTCTCAGACACAGCTCTGCCCCCAAAATCTCCTTTAAAACGGAAGTAAAAGTAGAACCGAAGAGATGGCAAAACTGTAAATAACTTTGTGTAGGAAGGTCGTCCGGAATGGGGGATTTATGGGAGGGAGAATTAGTAATAAAATCAAAGACTTCAGCCACCTGAAAAACCGCCAACAAATCGAAATTTTAATCAGACTTAATCATCTCACGGAGAGTCCCAAATTTAGCATTGGAAGGGCGCCCCTGGTGTTATCCGCTACATACAGCGTGCATAGTACTGGTGTAAGGCTTGTCACCTCACCTTCAGTGGTCAACTGACGACCATCATGTGCGGAGAGGGAGGTAATAAGAGAATGACGACGAAGAGTCGAAGAGTGTGATGGTGAAGCAGGTGATACGATGACGTCAGTCCCTTGTTAACGAGAGGACGTGGCTTGGATTTCTCCCTCAACCCTTCCATATGTTGCTCCTTAATCAGCAGCAAATCAGCGTTGATCTGCTGAACTTTAGTGATCCTCAGAGGAACACCACCTGCTCTAGCATATAATTCACGAAGAACGATATAATAAAACTCATACGGTTTCCGAAAGTCTCTCGCCCTTGCAGCACAATAACATAACAGCGTTCTTCGGATTTGTGGTTTTGCATACTCAGATACCATCCCACTAAGGATGGGTAACGCTCTACCGAAAGGAGGCAAAATTCTCAGTCAGCACAAATCACATCAACGGGTTCATCAGCAAGATAGGAAACGCTGAGCGTCCACTGAGCACGATGCCATTTCATGGGTTGTCAGGCAAAGTTGACAGTCGCTGCAACAGCACAGTGATCCCTGAAAAGCGCAGGAAATATGTCGAATGCGAGAATCTGATGACACAAAACATTGGGCTACTAAAAACTGTCAAGTCTGCTACTAGACGTCGGAGCGAAAAATGTGAATTTCACTAACGTCGGAAATTTATGTTCAAATATCTCTCAAATGCATCGTACGGATGAATTCATGGAGATCACGTCTAAAACTAAAATGAGGAGACTGGTCAGTGGGACGCAACACGCAGTTAAAGTCATCACTCAGTAAAAGGTTCCGAGGGTTCATAAGCAAAGGGTAAGGAAGCTCCTCTCCGTAAAATTTCGAGCAGGCCATCGTTTTACCTGTCCCAGACTGTACATAAAGAACAGCCAGGGGAAGGTCAAAAAACCGACAACTAATTCCGCTACCAGAACCGAAAACTTCAGTCTTAGTGACAGGAATACCCTCATGACAAAATAGAACAGTTATTGTTGAATCTCCAGGTGCTACATTAAAAAAGCTCTTCCTTCAAGAACAAAATATCTCCACCTGAATCATAAACAAACCGACGGAAAACAGCGAAACGAAAATCAGAGTTTCATTTTTTCTCAGCAGACTGACATAGTACTTCAACTGAATCCACCTGCTCCCAGTCCCATGTCATTCTGTCATCTGCGTGAAGTTTTGTAAATAGAAGTAGTCTGTTCCGTTGTCTTAAGAAAGTTTCTAATAATAGTCTGCAATTCAATTATGGTGGTTGCTGTTCAGTTTACTCAAGCAAACAGTGCTTGTGCATATGTGCGGTATGTTCCTAGATGTTTATGTTCGAAAAAGTTGTACATGTAATATGTAATATGTTAATACACGAAGCAAAATATATAGTTAACACAGTATGCGCAATAGTACGGTGGCTTCATGTGGGACCACTCTACTTGACCATATGGGTCCAAAACCTAACCTATATTTTGTCTCCCCAGAACATAATGTCTGGGACAACGCTGTCTGAGAAAGAAATATTAGAATTTTGGAACAAGTTACATCTGAACCCGAATTAACAATTGACGAATGTGACCATAATGCCAATCCTGATCCTGTTCTGGACGTCACTGCCGAAGAAAGTAATTCGAGGTACCACCACTCAAAATCCCGGGAGCCATAGTAATTTCTGAGAGTGAAAGTGATTATGATAATAGTTTCAGCAGTGATGACGATGTGTCTTCATGCTGCAGCGTGGGCCTCCGAAAAGTTGTAGGTATTGTAGAACGAAATAGAACCCTCACAGATCCAGATGGAACTGTAAAACATGTGATGTAGGCGTATGCTTGTCATTTGACAGGAATTTTTTAATTCCTTACCATAATTAGTTATTTTGGGTTTATTCAGAGTATGTTGTGTGTCTTTTTCATGTATTGTGTATGTCGCTAAGATTTACCACAGTGGCTTCACATAAAGCCACCCCATAACTTGTATGCAAATGTACCAAAAAATTAATAAATTGTCATTTTTATTTCTTTATTGTGTATTTGATTTTATTTAATCAATTTCCACCTGAAATGCAGTGACTGTTTTGTGCCTCAAAGGTATATCACTACAGCACTGAAAGCGGTGTTGACTAGCGTTCCCAGTAAATGCCCTAAAAATCACGAAATGTGACCAACACCCTTAAGATATTGATCATATACTTCCAGCGGTAAGTAGAAAACCCACACATTGGTGTATTAAACATCACCATTGGCAAGGAGCCAAACACTAACTGACCCGTCTCAATGGCGGAAAGAAACGTGGTTGCCGTGTTGATGTAACAACCTGTCTACTTGGAGGGGGTTCCTGAATTTTGCAAAGAGGACATAAAGTTTCGTGTCAAGATAAGCGGTGTGAACCTGACCTGAAGTAGTACTAAACGTTTGCACAAACCAATCATGAATTTCGAGGGAACTTGGCTGCACATTACTGGAGGACTTGTCAAATGCAACGCTAAGAGTACCTTTCCGTGGGATTAATTTTGACGACACGTTGACAACGAAGAGATCGGAGCCGCTAGCAAAAACACTCAAATTAACATAAAAGTCTATATAATGAGGAATAACCATTCACAAAAGTCAAACACACTACGTAAACAATGAACTGCCGAAACGTCAGAGAAAGTGAGCCTGACTACACCGACTTTCCAAGTACCTTTTATTTATATCGTGTCGGTGACAATATACGATTGTTTCGAAGAACCCATGTGTAGGAGCTCTTGAAACGAGAGGATATTAGGTGAATCGATTGTCCTGCTGGTTCCTTGACTTAAATCATATCGAGTACTGTGGGATGCTGTTTGTAGACTTATCGCAGCACTCCACGTGCAACAACAATCACCCGGCAGTAGTCAGCAGCGCTGGTGGAGCAGTGCAACGTCAGACAACGAGAACTTCTCGTCAGCCTTGAGGCCAGCACGGGAGTACGTTACAGACCACACTTTGCTGTCTCTGTTTATCACACACCCTATCATGTCTCGACTTTTTATGTCGAGGGATTCATCATACAACACAGCGACTTCACTGTTAGTATTATCTTTGAATAAAACTGTGGTTTCTGTTCATCTCATTCCGTATTTCTTTCAGTTACCTTCTGAATTATACTCCGTCAATTCTTTCTATGCACTGTACAAATTTCATCCAGCTATGTAACTTGGCAGCGATACAACATGCTGCTTTTGTCCTTGAGTTTTGCACACGAGCATATTTAAAACCTGTAATCATATAGAGAGGGTTATAAAATTATTTGGTACTTGAATATCTATAACGTTTTAGCCTCTTAATTTTACGAAAAGTTTATCATAGCAGTGTAGCTTCGCTATCTAGTCTTGGGTGAAACTTGTAAATCTTTGTAAGAATCCACTGTGAGGTACTGGGTTAGCTAACACTGGCCGGTAAGCCAAGTGCAGCTCGTACCAACATATATGCAAAAGAATCGCAAAGTTGGGTAGCCATGATCTGTGAAATTTGCACTATGCAGCGGTAAGAGCCAGAATGGGTAGGACGGTGTAACCATACTAGAGCAAGAATCATTTTATGAACTACATGAGCAGGTGCCGGGCATTACTGCAACAAATGGAGCCTTGTAAATAACGGTGAATTTTGACAAAGATTCATTGAGAGCCCACGAGTACTATGACCCAGGTCTACGCTAAACTAGCATCGCTAGCTGCTGCCATGAATTCAAAATCGGGTTTTGGCAGCCGCCTCTCGCACTGTGGGACTTGGCGCCACAGTGCCATAGACCTGCCATCTCCCCCTACCACCTCCAGTCTTCACTTATCGCTGCGGAAGGTGCCAGTCATGCCTGAGTCGTCTGGGTGTCGGCGTTCAGTAGCAGAAGTCAGATGGAACAAGAAGAGGAAGCGTGTTACTGATGTCAGGCCTTGGCCTACTGACGGACCAGTGGCTTGCTGTCCTGGCCGCGCGGGCACCGTCCCACGGAGGCCATCCGTCCACCCATTGTCAACCTGCCACACAATATGGGGCGTGCTTGCCTCTCATTGATGACAGAGAAACGCGCAAAGTATGAAACCGTTTTTACCTACCACAAGTGAATCACTAAGCCCCGCTGGCCCACCACACAGCCCCACCATCGGCCAGCTGGGTCAGCTCACAGAGTTCCCGTCCCTTCTGAGTAGTACCAGTGAGTGCCACGGTATAGAATGGTGTCAGGACCGCTGACGTCACTGCCAGTGGACAGCAGAGGACGTGACCCCCACAATGCGACGTCCAAGCCACAATCTATCTGCATTGTGGGGTGAGTGAAACTGTTATTTATGTTTTGTGAGAGACACCAGGTCATAAAGGATGTTTGAAACACGGTTGGGAAATTAATGCGTGTACATACAATTTAATATAGAACGGTGAGGTGAACAAAGTGTTGTTACAGAAACCTGCACAAAGAGCACTCGATGCTCTCCTGTGGGGTTCTAGCACCAGGAATGAGTATTTTCAGTGTTACACATAGGTATCTCTATTCAGTAGTGAAACTAGCAAACAAAATTTGAAGAAACTGATGTTTCACTAGTGGTATGAGATAGACAAAGAGTGTTTACAGCGAATGTAAAATGTTTCAATTATGGTTGTATGTGGTATGTGCAGAGACAGTGCCACCATCCTTGGAAGAACAGGACTGTTATGAACCATCAGCAGTGTTATGTGGAAAACAATAGAGGTGGTCTGGGTGGTAATAAGCACTCGCCGAACTCACAAGGGAAGCCAAGATCCGCCATAAGGAGTTCCCAATACAACCAAATGCAGCAAATACGAATCCAGAGCCGGTATGTGTCATAGTGGATGTAATAGCCGTTACAAGTATAAATTTCCATTGGACATACAGGCATGTGTCGTCAACCTTGAGAGATTTAGTGGGTAGGAGGCAGTGGGTACTACTACGTTATGGGGTGGGAGATAACGATATATGGCCACTGGGGTCAATAACGGTGAATTTTAAGTGAGGGAGGGGGGGTTACAGAGTTTAGTCAGTGTGCAGAATTGGTATCTCATGTAACCCTATAACATGATCCTAGTATTAGACATTCTGCATTAGCATCATGTCATAATTGGCCTTCGACGACATGTGGTGGAAGTTAGTGGGAAGACATTATGGCTGGGGGTAATTGCTGTCAATGTTGATCTGTTGCGAGGAGCATCTGTCATAGTAGGCACTTCAGTTTAACTACTGGCAATGACAATAGGGCTTAATTCGCATAACTGTGTGTTGAGTGACACTGGGAAGTTTCTGTGAGTGAATGTGGAACCTGCCTTGCCAGTTGGTATTTTATGTGTAGTGGAACCACTGTAGGTAGTGATTTATTGGATGTTGAATGCCGTTTAGTGAGACGAAGTGTACGTGTGCAGGAAAAGCATTGACGTAAGGTAACATCTGTCAATGAGGACACTTTTGGCGCTGAGGAGTTTCAGTGGCAATGTTAGAAACTATGGAAGAGGCTGATTGCTGCACATAAGATGTGCAGAACGGTGTGTAGTATACTGCTGGATCCATTTTAAATAAGCTACCACAAGAATTCAAAAACCTTAGAAGTAACCCACGCGCTTTCAAATCGAAACTGAAGAGTTTCCTCATAGGTCACTCTTTCTATTCTGTCGAGGAGTTCCTTGAAAAATTAAGGTGGTTCTTGTTGTATTGTTGATTGCGTTTACATAAACTTGTGACTTGACTTTTTTCGGGTTCATAAACATGTTATTTTCATCTGTTATTACTTTTATGTTGCAATTTCATGTACTGACACGTTCCATGACCTTGCAGATTTGCTCTTCAATTTGGTCCTACGGAACTTGATGTGTAAATAAATAAATAACAGCAGCACAAGATGCCACAGAAATTTTATTACGTAAGTAGGCCATTGCCTGTTATGTATGTGATCCAACACATGATTCCCACAGGAATGGAGGTTTAGTGTACAAGAATGGAGGTCTAGTGTACAGAAATCTGTACACATAACCAACAGCCGAACAGAGCAGAGTTAGTATCCCGTAGAGGGCAGTGTCGGTTGGTCGCAGTCAGTGTGCTCCCTGCCGCCGTTGGATAAGCAGCTGAGCAGCAAGTCGTATACTCCTAGCTCACTCATTTGTTACATAGCTTAATTCTTAATTTCTTTGCGTGTTTTTGGTACTTGCATTTTTTAATTCATAAATTTCGGGCGTATTATAGTATTTGAGAGTTGTAGCATCGCGTTTTAGTACCTGAATAGTGTAAATTCGCGTAGTCGTTTGTCTACTGTTTTTGTTTTGAACGGCCAGTGTCGGTTGGTCGCAGTCAGTGTGCTCCCTGCCGCCGTTGGATAAGCAGCTGCAGCAGCAAGTCGTATACTCCTAGCTCACTCATTTGTTACATAGTTTAATTCTTAATTTCTTTGCGTGTTTTTGGTACTTGCATTGTTTAATTCATAAATTTCGGGCGTATTATAGTACTTGAGAGTGTAGCATCGTGTTTTAGTACCTGAATAGTGTAATTTCGCTTAGTCTCCTTCCGCCGCCGAGCAGTGTCAGCAGTGCGCAAGTAGCAGCATTACTGCATTTACTAGGCAATCTTGTATTTTAATAACCGTTTAAATATTGTCGATTTGTTTGCGCTTTCTGTAGATTAGTTCAGACGTTCTTTGCAAACCAGTTTTTAGCATGGATAGGGACTGCAACTGCTGTGTTCGGATGCAGGCTGAGTTGGCATCCCTTCGCTCCCAGCTTCAGGCAGTGTTGGCTTCGGTCACACAGCTTGAGGCTGTTGCCAATGGGCATCACTGTGGGGGTCCGGATGGGGGTTTGTCGGGGACGGCCAGCTCGTCCCACGCATCCCCTGATCGGACTAAGACTGTGGTTGCCCGGGATACTGCCCGCATTGAGGCTGATCCCTCACCTGTGGTAGAGTGGGAGGTCGTTTCAAGGTGTGGCAGGGAGCGAAAGACATTCCGGAGGGCTGAACGGAAAGCCTCTCCAGTTTGTCTGACGAACCGGTTTCAGGCTCTGTCTCAGGCTGATACTGATCTTCGGCCTGACATGGCTGCTTGTCCTGTTCCAGAGGTTGCCCCTCAGTCTGCAAGATCCGGGCAGTTGCAGAGGGTGGGCTTACTGGTAGTTGGGAGCTCCAACGTCAGGCGCGTAATGGGGCCCCTTAGGGAAATGGCAGCAAGAGAGGGGAAGAAAACCAATGTGCACTCCGTGTGCATACCGGGGGGAGTCATTCCAGATGTGGAAAGGGTCCTTCCGGATGCCATGGAGGGTACAGGGTGCACCCATCTGCAGGTGGTCGCTCATGTCGGCACCAATGATGTGTGTCGCTATGGATCGGAGGAAATCCTCTCTGGCTTCCGGCGGCTATCTGATTTGGTGAAGACTGCCAGTCTCGCTAGCGGGATGAAAGCAGAGCTCACCATCTGCAGCATCGTCGACAGGACTGACTGCGGACCTTTGGTACAGAGCCGAGTGGAGGGTCTGAATCAGAGGCTGAGACGGTTCTGCGACCGTGTGGGCTGCAGATTCCTCGACTTGCGCCATAGGGTGGTGGGGTTTCGGGTTCCGCTGGATAGGTCAGGAGTCCACTACACGCAACAAGCGGCTACACGGGTAGCAGGGGTTGTGTGGCGTGGGCTGGGCGGTTTTTTAGGTTAGATGGCCTTGGGCAAGTACAGAAAGGGCAACAGCCTCAACGGGTGTGGGGCAAAGTCAGGACATGCGGGGACCAAGCAGCAATCGGTATTGTAATTGTCAACTGTCGAAGCTGCGTTGGTAAAGTACCGGAACTTCAAGCGCTGATAGAAAGCACCGAAGCTGAAATCGTTATAGGTACAGAAAGCTGGCTTAAGCCAGAGATAAATTCTGCCGAAATTTTTACAAAGGTACAGACGGTGTTTAGAAAGGATAGATTGCATGCAACCGGTGGTGGAGTGTTCGTCGCTGTTAGTAGTAGTTTATCCTGTAGTGAAGTAGAAGTGGATAGTTCCTGTGAATTATTATGGGTGGAGGTTACACTAAACAACCGAACTAGGTTAATAATTGGCTCCTTTTACCGACCTCCCGACTCAGCAGCATTAGTGGCAGAACAACTGAGAGAAAATTTGGAATACATTTCACATAAATTTTCTCAGCATGTTATAGTCTTAGGTGGAGATTTCAATTTACCAGATATAGACTGGGACACTCAGATGTTTAGGACGGGTGGTAGGGACAGAGCATCGAGTGACATTATACTGAGTGCACTATCCGAAAATTACCTCGAGCAATTAAACAGAGAACCGACTCGTGGAGATAACATCTTGGACCTAATGATAACAAACAGACCCGAACTTTTCGACTCTGTATGTACAGAACAGGGAATCAGTGATCATAAGGCCGTTGCAGCATCCCTGAATATGGAAGTTAATAGGAATATAAAAAAAGGGAGGAAGGTTTATCTGTTTAGCAAGAGTAATAGAAGGCAGATTTCAGACTACCTAACAGATCAAAACGAAAATTTCTGTTCCGACACTGACAATGTTGAGTGTTTATGGAAAAAGTTCAAGGCAATCGTAAAATGCGTTTTAGACAGGTACGCGCCGAGTAAAACTGTGAGGGACGGGAAAAACCCACCGTGGTACAACAACAAAGTTAGGAAACTACTGCGAAAGCAAAGAGAGCTCCACTCCAAGTTTAAACGCAGCCAAAACCTCTCAGACAAACAGAAGCTAAACGATGTCAAAGTTAGCGTAAGGAGGGCTATGCGTGAAGCGTTCATTGAATTCGAAAGTAAAATTCTATGTACCGACTTGACAGAAAATCCTAGGAAGTTCTGGTCTTACGTTAAATCAGTAAGTGGCTCGAAACAGCATATCCAGGCACTACGGGATGATGATGGCATTGAAACAGAGGATGACACGCGTAAAGCTGAAATACTAAACACCTTTTTCCAAAGCTGTTTCACAGAGGAAGACCGCACTGCAGTTCCTTCTCTAAATCCTCGCACAAACGAAAAAATGGCTGACATCGAAATAAGTGTCCAAGGAATAGAAAAGCAACTGGAATCACTCAATAGAGGAAAGTCCACTGGACCTGACGGGATACCAATTCGATTCTACACAGAGTACGCGAAAGAACTTGCCCCCCTTCTAACAGCCGTGTACCGCAAGTCTCTAGAGGAACGGAGGGTTCCAAATGATTGGAAAAGAGCACAGATAGTCCCAGTCTTCAAGAAGGGTCGTCGAGCAGATGCGCAAAACTATAGACCTATATCTCTTACGTCGATCTCTTGTAGAATTTTAGAACATGTTTTTTGCTCGCGTATCATGTCATTTCTGGAAGCCCAGAATCTACTATGTAGGAATCAACATGGATTCCGGAAACAGCGATCGTGTGAGACCCAACTCGCCTTATTTGTTCATGAGACCCAGAAAATATTAGATACAGGCTCCCAGGTAGATGCTATTTTTCTTGACTTCCGGAAGGCGTTCGATACAGTTCCGCACTGTCGCCTGATAAACAAAGTAAGAGCCTACGGAATATCAGACCAGCTGTGTGGCTGGATTGAAGAGTTTTTAGCAAACAGAACACAGCATGTTGTTATCAATGGAGAGACGTCTACAGACGTTAAAGTAACCTCTGGCGTGCCACAGGGGAGTGTTATGGGACCATTGCTTTTCACAATATATATAAATGACTTAGTAGATAGTGTCGGAAGTTCCATGCGGCTTTTCGCGGATGATGCTGTAGTATACAGAGAAGTTGCTGCATTAGAAAATTGTAGCGAAATACAGGAAGATCTGCAGCGGATAGGCACTTGGTGCAGGGAGTGGCAACTGACCCTTAACATAGACAAATGTAATGTATTGCGAGTACATAGAAAGAAGGATCCTTTATTGTATGATTACATGATAGCGGAACAAACACTGGTAGCAGTTACTTCTGTAAAATATCTGGGAGTATGCGTACGGAACGATTTGAAGTGGAATGATCATATAAAATTAATTGTTGGTAAGGCGGGTACCAGGTTGAGATTCATTGGGAGAGTGCTTAGAAAATGTAGTCCATCAACAAAGGAGGTGGCTTACAAAACACTCGTTCGACCTATACTTGAGTATTGCTCATCAGTGTGGGATCCGTACCAGGTCGGGTTGACGGAGGAGATAGAAAAGATCCAAAGAAGAGCGGCGCGTTTCGTCACCGGGTTATTTGGTAACCGTGATAGCGTTACGGAAATGTTTAATAAACTCAAGTGGCAGACTCTGCAAGAGAGGCGCTCTGCATCGCGGTGTAGCTTGCTGTCCAGGTTTCGAGAGGGTGCGTTTCTGGATGAGGTATCGAATATATTGCTTCCCCCTACTTATACCTCCCGTGGAGATCACGAATGTAAAATTAGAGAGATTAGAGCGCGCACGGAGGCTTTCAGACAGTCGTTCTTCCCGCGAACCATACGCGACTGGAACAGGAAAGGGAGGTAATGACAGTGGCACGTAAAGTGCCCTCCGCCACACACCGTTGGGTGGCTTGCGGAGTATCAATGTAGATGTAGATGTAGATGTAGATTGTAGCTGTACTTAAAAAACTTCTGTTGGCAGTTGAAGGAAGTATCGATTCCACTGCGACTGATGCCATTTGAACGCTGAGATGGCCTGAGAAGCTTAACACATTCTAAACATCACGAAATAACTGATAATCTTAGCCAATGCTGGTATTTCTCGATGACGGATTTGAGGAATGAGTATGATCACTTGGAGGTGATTCCAGAAGACAGACCAAAGACTGCGTTTTCATTACATTGGGGACATTGACGTAAGGTAACACCTATCAATGTGGACACTTTTGGCGCTGAGGAGTTTCAGTGGCACTGTTAGAAATTATGGAAGTAAAAGAATTCTGTTTTCTTTGAATAATGCACTGAAACATTTCAGTGTTTGTTAGACAGAGTGGTGAAGGTATTAAAGCCTCCTCAAAGTTTAATGTATTTAGGCGACATAACTGTATTTTCACATACGCTGTCACTGAGTGAAGTGCTCAGGAGGTTACAGGCTCCACATTTAACGTTGAGTACCGAAAAATGTAGTTTTGCATTGGAAGAAGTGAATACTGGGAACATGTAATTATTAAGGACTGTGTGGTGCCCGATCCATGATTGATACAGACAGTACAAGATTTTCCACTACCAGGGACAAGCAAAGCATTATAATCTTACCTGGCCCCGTGAACTATAATAGGAAATTTTTGAGAGGGTTCATGGAGATAGCATGTTCGTTTACACAATTGCCGAGACAGGGTATGAAGTTTGCGTTTTCTTTGGAGTATCATAAAGAATTTGACAGGTTAAAGAAAATATTGACATTGAGTTCACTGTTGATGTTTGCGGATTTTGAGAAGAAATTTATATTATCGTGGGCTGTGTCAAAGTATGCTCTCGGGTGCATTTTGAGCAGAGATGTCAATGGAGACAACTAAATAGAGCCGAGATAAATTATTCTACTACAGAGAGGGAGATGTTTTGCTTTACGTATGGAGCTACATATTTCTGGTGTTATCCTTATGGGAGAAAATTTGAGGTAGTGAATGATCATGGTGCTGTGAAGTGGTTACTAGGTATGAGAAAAAGGAAAGGAAGATTGGGTTTAACATCCCATAAACATCGAGGTCATTAGAGACAGACCATTAGCTTACATAGCGTCACGTAAGGGGAAGGAAATAGGCCATGACCTTTCGGAGGAATCTTTCGGCGTTTGCCTGGAGCTGTTTAGTGAAATTACAGGAAACCTAAGTCTGAATGGCAGGATGCGGATTTTGACCTACCATCCTCCTGAATTAGAGTACAGCGTGCTAACTATTGCGGCACCTCGCTCAGTACTACCAGGTTTCAAGGACTACCAACTGATCCACAGTGGATCAGAGTAGTCACCTATTGCACTAGGTCTACCCTGTGGGACTTGATGCGATGCTCGAGATCACCTTCCGTCCACGACTGCCGCTGCTAGACATCTACCAGGAGGGAAGTATCCTATGTCCCATCCATGACTGCCTTACCTCGACACCACTGTGCATGTGAGTCAGGTCTGAGTCACCTGGTCACAGGTGATCTACACACGAACACCATTGCAGCACAAGAAGTAGAGTGCCACTGACATACGGCCTAGGTCGATTGACGAGCCACTGTTTTGCTACCATCCTGATATCAGGATCACGAGGAACTGGCGTATGTACCTCATTGTCATGGCAGAATCCAGCCAATCACTGGTCATAGCCGACCCACCGCCCTGGAAAAGAGCATGTCTGCCTCACTTTGACATCAGCGAGATGTTTAATTGAAGTATAATAAAGTATATCCCTCGACCACCAGTCTTACAGTGGGCCGCACCAGCCCATCACTCCACTGTTCACCCTATGGAGTGGTTTCAGATGAACTGACGCCACCGCCGCCGCCCAGTGGAGGGCTGACCATTCCCACAGCACAACTTCCAAATCGCAGACTATGGCATCTTTGTTGTGGGATGAATCCAACTATTGTCTTTGTTCTGGAAACTGTCATGGGTTCAAGAAGGTCATCACAATTGCAAAGTTTCTTTTGTGAGGCCAGAGGAACCAGTGGATATCTCCCAGCTTCACAGTAATTGTAAAGGTCCGTGGGTAGAGCCCTTGTGAGATGCACAGTGTAATTTACCTGGGTAACCTGTCCCTTGTACCGAATATGTGGCTGTTTTTTGTTTTCCATGTCATCGTTTTGGTCATATGACGAGGCAATGTAGGGAGTACAGGAGTGTCATGATTAAACGTAAGAACTAAGTGTGTTAGTGTTACTAACTAAGGAGTGTTCTGTTCTTTTCATTGTTGCATTGAATTTGCGGGATTCGTTAATATGAGTAATGGTATTCCAATGGAACAATCAGAGACACAAGGTGTCATGGGCCAGAAAATTATGCTGTCATTAGTTAATGATATAGTGTGGCTGAGAGCAGAGAAAACATTTGCAAATAACAAGCCACCAGAGTAAAACGAGAAGTTGGGGTTGTTGAAATAACAGAGACTAGGGGTAGATCCAGCTGTTGCGTACCTTGTTCCTCCCTTTTCCAGTAGTCCATCTGAGGATGTGTCAACAATTGAGGAGCATCGCTTGTCACTGGGTGAGGTAGGGGGTTGGTGGGACAAACAGTCGTTGCAGATAGCAAGAATGATCCTTTTGGGTGAAATGATGTCCTCCGAATGACGAATGAAGGCACTCGATAATGACGAATAGAGGCAACAGACAAGGCAGAAGCTTTTGAACAGTTCATGCAAGGATTAGTGCAAAGATGTCAGAAGCAGAATACTATAGTGTTTATCGGGGAGCAGTAAAATGCAATTGCTAAGAGGCCGTATCAGTTGATGCAGAGTGATGAGGGAAATATGATGTTGTTACAAGAAGCTGAGAAAAGGGCACTCGATGCTTTCCTGAGGGGTTTGACACCATCCATGTCTAGCAGAATGCACAGTGGTGCACTAAGGAATCCTTGCAGTAGTTGAGCTAGGAACAGATTTTGAAGAAACTGGTGTTGCAACAAGGGTAAGCATCGACGAAATGTGTTTCATCAAATACAAGACGCTTCAATAGTGGGCATACAGAGAATGTGCAGTGGGAGTGTTGCAAGCTGCAGAACTATAGGGGTGGTCAGGTTGATCATAAGCACCCGTTTAACTCAAAAGGGAACCCAAGAACCGCTGTAAGGCATTCCCAGTAAGAAAAATTGCTATAAAAGTTAATGTACCATAGTGGTTGTAATACATGGTAAAAAGTATGAGATTTTGCTAGGCACAGAGTCACATGTGTCGGTGGCCTCAAGAGATTTAGTGAGTAGGAGGCAATGAGACCAACCACGTCATAAATTGCGTAGGGTGGTGGATAAAGATACACAGCCACTGGAATCGGTAACATTGCATTTTCAGTTGGAGGAAACCAAGTTTACACTGAGTGTAGAAGTGGTGTTTCATCTGGACGAGAAGTGGTGTCTCATGCGAGCGAGGACTACAACGTGATCCTAGGGTTAGACTTCCTGCATCAGCATCATGCCATAATTGACTATGGCGACGTGTTGGAGCTTTGTGGGAAGATATCTCGGCTAGGGGAAGCTGTCGACAATATTGAAGTGTTGAAAGGAGCATCTGTTGTACAAAGCAATCCAGTTAAACTGCGAGCAATGATATTAAGACTTAATTGACATGACTGTGTGTTGAGAGTCATTGGGTTGTTGCTGTGAGTGAGTTGTGGTGCCCACTGTACCAGTTGGTGAGTTGTGTATAGTAGAAACACCGGAGGTTAATGATGTATTAGATTCAGTGCGTTGTTCAGTAAGACAACATACTGTACATTTACAGGAAAAACACAGGGGCTAGGCAATTCCTGTCAGTTTAGATAATTTTGGTGCTGAGGAGGTTAAGCTGATGAAGGGAATGTTAGTGGGAACGTTAGAAATTTCACAAGAGAAATATTGCTGCACAGGAGGTGTGAGCTCTCAACAGGCACAGCATGTTGCTAACATTTCATAGCGTGAGACGGTTAAGCATTTGAGGGGGATAGACAGGGCATAGTGGGAAGAACGGTTGTTAGATCTTCAAGACTTGTTCTTACCACAAGGTCACAAGGTCCATACCAGCAATTCCCATGAGAGAACACAGGATTCCTAGGGGGAACGCAATGAAAGTGTTCATCTACATCTACATGTATACTCCGCAAGCCACCCAAAAGTGTGTGGCGGAGGGCACTTTACGTGCCAGTATCATTACCTCCCTTTCCTGTTCCAGTCGCGCATAGTTCGCGGGAAGAACGACTGCCAGAAAGCCTCCGTGCACGCTCGAATCTCTCTAATTTTACATTCGTGATTTCCTCGGGAGGTATAAGTAGGGGGAAGCAATATATTCGATACCTCATCCAGAAACGCACCCTCTCGAAACCTGGACAGCAAACTACACCGCGATGCAGAGCGCCTCTCTTGCAGAGTCTGCCACTTCAGTTTGCTAAACATCTCCGTAACGCTATCACACTTACCAAATAACCCTGTGACTAAACGCGCCGCTCTTCTTTGGATCTTCTCAATCTCCTCTGTCAACCCGACCTGGTACGGATCCCACACTGATGAGCAATACTCAAGTATAGGTGGAACGAGTGTTTTGTAAGCCACGTCCTTTGTTGATGGACTACATTTCCTAAGGACTCTCCCAGTGAATCTCAACCTCGCACCCGCCTTACCAACAATTAATTTTATACGATCATTCCACTTCAAATCGTTCCGTCGCATATTCCAAGATATTTTACAGAAGTAACTGCTACCAGTGTTTGTTCCGCTGTCATATAATCATACAATAAAGGATCCTTCTTTCTATGTATTCGCAATACATTACATTTGTCTATGTTAAGGGTCAGTTGCCACTCCCTGCACCAGCTGCTCATCCGCTGCAGATCTTCCTGCATTTCGCTGCAATTTTCTAATGCTGCAACTTCTCTGTATGCTACAGCATCATCCGTGAAAAGCCGCATGTAACTTCCGACACTATCTACTAGGCCATTTATATATATCGTGAAAAGCAATGGTCCCATAGCACTCCCCTGTGGAACGCCAGAGGTTACTTTAACGTCTATAGACGTCTCTCAGTTGTGTACAACATGCTGTGTTCTGTTTACTAAAAACTCTTCAATCCAGTCACACAGCTGGTCTGATATTCCGTAGGCTCTTACTTTGTCTAACAGGCGACAGTGCGGAACTATATCGAACGCCTTCCGGAAGTCAAGGAAAATGGCATCTACCTGGGAGCCTGTGTCTAATATTTTCTGGGTCTCATGAATAAATAAAGCGAGTTGGGTCTCACACGATCGCTGTTTGCAGAATCCATGTTGATTCCTACAGAGGAGATTCTGTGTTTCCAAAATTCTACAACAGATCGATGTCAGAGATATAGGCCTATAGTTTTTCGCATCTGCTGGACTACCCTTCTTGAAAACTGGAAGTACCTGTGCTCTTCTCCAATCATTTGGAACCTTCCGTTCCTCTAGAGACTTGCGGTACATGGCTGTGTACAAGAGGCTGTACAGAATACCATTGTCTCCGCAGCCAATTTTACAACAGTTTATCACCGAACAGTTAACTGATGGCATAATACACACATCAAAAAAAGTTTTGCATCACCTAGGTTTTGAGAGTTCTGGTACCTGTACAGAAAATTGGAATGGAGACCAACACAAACATCATTTCCGCCCTTTATATTGCTCATGATAAACACACATTGCATGTTGTACCATCGCACAGCAAGACCTTCGGAGGTGGTGGTCCAGATTGCTTTACACACCGGTACCTCTAATACCCAGTATCACGTCCTCTTGCACTGATGCATGCCTGTATTCGTCGTGGCATACTATCCACAAGTTCATCAAGGCACTGTTGGTCCAGATTGTCCCACTCCTCCACGGCGATTCAGCGTAGACCCCTCAGAGAGGTTAGTAAATCACGTCGTCCATAAACAGCCCTTTTCAATCTATCCTAGGCATGTTAGATAGGGTTCATGTCTGGAGAACATGCTGGCCACTCTTGTCGAGCGATGTCGTTATCCTGAAGGAAGTCATTCACAAGCACGATGGGGACGCGAATTGTCGTCCATAAAGACGAATGCCTCGAAAATATGCTGCCGATATGGTTGCACTATCGGTCGGACGATGGCATTCACACATCGTACAGCCGTTACGGCGCCTTCCATGACCACCAGCGGCGAACGTCGGACCCACATAATGCCACCCCATAACAGCAGGAAACCTCCACCTTGCTTCACTCGCTGGAAAGTGCGTCTAATGCGTTCAGCTTGACCGGGTGTCCTCCAAACACGTATCCGATGATTGTCTGGATGAAGGCATATGCGACACTCATCGGTGAAAAGAACGTGATGCCAGTCCTGAGTGGTCCATTCGGCATGTTGCTTGGTCCATCAGTACCGTGCTGCATGGTGTCGTGGTTGCAAAGATGGACCTTGCCGTGGACAGCGGGAGTGAAGTTGCGCATCATGCAGCCTATTGCGCACAGTTTGCGTCGTAACACGACGTCTGGTGGCTATACGAAAAGCATTATTCAACATGGTGGCGTTGCTGTCAGGGTTCCTCCGAGCCTTAATCCGTAGGTAGAGGTCATCCACTCAGTAGTTGCCCTTGGGCGGCCTGAATGGGGCACGTCATCGACGGTTCCTGTTTCTCTGTATCTCCCTCTACGTCCGAACAATATCGCTTTGGTTCACTCCGAAGCGTCAGGACACTTCTCTTGTTGAGAGCCCTTCGTGGCACAAAGTAACAATGCGGACGCGATTGAACCGTGGTATTGACAGTCTAGGCACGGTTGAACTACAGACAACACGAGCCATGTACCTCCTTCCTGCTGGAATGACTGGAACTGATCGGCTGTCTGACCCCCTCCGTCTAACAGGCTCTGCTCATGCATGGTTGTTTACATCTTTGGGCGAGTTTAGTAACATCTGTGAACAGTCTAATGGACTGTGTCTGTGATACAATGTCCACAGTCAACGTCTACCTTCAGGAGTTCTGAGAACCGGAGTGATTCAAAACTTTTTCTGATATGTGTAGCAAGGATCCCATGGAGGGAAGCTGCACCATAAAAGTCAATGGAGGGTTAAAAGAAGTATCGATAATGCTGTGACTACTTCCATTTAACAGTAAAACAACAGATGCTTATCATATTCCCAATGTCACGGAAACCATTAATAATTTTGAAGAGTGCAAGTATTTCTCGATGATGGACTTGAGGAGTGGGTAACATGAGTTTAAGATGGCTCCAGAGGATAGATCAAAGACTATGTTCTCATTAACTTGAGGCACATTATCTGTATAGAAGAGTACGATTTGGTTCAAAGAATGTACCAGCAACATTACTGCATATGTTAAATAGAGTGCTGAAAGGATTGAAGCTTCGTCAACGTTTAGTGTATTTTGATAACATAATTGTTTTCTCAACTGATATTCAATAATCAAGGAAGCAACTAAGGGAATATGCTATGTCTGGCCATGGAGGGTGCAGAGAAAAAAATTGGATCATGGCAGAGGGGTGCAGGTCGAAATAAAGGTAAGGTGATGTAGATCAGTACGTCAGTAAATGTGTGCAATTTGCCCAAGGTGCAAATGAAGAATGAAGACAGGTGCGATTGCTTCTGGCAACTATTTGGTTTTATTGGACTGGATGTGTTAGCCCCATTTAAACAGACTTCAGCAGGAAATCGTTTTGTGTTGACAATAACAGACCATGTTTTACGTTATATTGAGATGATGACGATGCTGGACCATCCTTCAGTTACAGTCACGTAAACTTTAGTGAGTAGATGGGTGCTGAAGTTTGCGGTGCTAGAGACAATGATACAGATCAAGGGACGAACTTCACATCAAACCTGATAAAGCAGTTGTGTCAGTTGTTGATCGTGGAAAAATTAAGAGCTAGTCTCTTTATCCTCACACAAACGGTAGGTCAGAGCAGGTTCAGTGGATGATAGAGAGCAGGCATAGTCATTGCATTAACACCTGCCGTAAGTCTGGGACACATATCTACCTTTTGTGGTAAGCGCATATAATTCGAAAGTATACACCATCATAGGGTTGTCTTCATTGGAGGTGGTGTACAATAAAATAATACCATCGCTATTCAATGTGATTAAGCAGAAAGGAAGTAGGAATGGGAATCAGTTCGTAAGTTTGAGAGACCTGTGAGAGAAGTGTAGAAGAGGGTGTAAAAAGTGTAAGGCATGAGGAGGCAGTAAAGTGTCCGGGAACTTTGCCTCAGTACAAGGTGGGCCAGTGGGTGATGCTATCGAATCCACACATTGAGAAAGGGAAGACGAAATTTGGGGGTGCTGTCCTAGGCTAATACCAAGTGACTGAAACGACGCCACCTGTGAACGTAGAGCTACAGTTCGCAACGATATCAACGATTTTATAGGCCGGTTAGAATTAAAACTTCCTACTTGAGCCAGTGCCAATAATGCTGGATTCAATGTGCGATCTTCAAGCAGTGTCTGAGCTGTGTCATGACAGCTGAACGTTCCGTGATTCATTCTTCGAAAAGTGTTGCGAACATTTGTAATATGGAATATCTAGTGGGGTCCAAGCTGTCTTGGATGCAGGTGGTCGTCACATTGAGCCACGCCGTCACTCGTTTTTCGTGAGGGTTCCCTCAAGTATCAAAAGTTTAATTACAACTGTCCTGTAGTACGCATATATTAAACATCCCTCAATACCCTTGTTGACGTCATGAGCCCACAGACCCCTGTTACGTACGACAAACTTGTGATTTAACTACTGTGTAGTCATTATACGGCTCTATGTAACCAGTGTATTAAAAAGGAAATTGATAATTAAATTACGCATTAATGTGAAACACTTGGTTCGATTTTATTCCGACGTTTTCAAGAACAACCTATGACCTGAACTGAATCTGCGAACACAGAATTTTTTTTAAGTCTCCGAGGATATCCAACCGCCACTGAGCATTTACTTTCAGTTATTTCACACAAGACTGAATAAATAGCCTAGTCAACTGGAGAGCCATTCTGAACATTACAGTGTTAATCGATTGGCAAGTTTTATTACAGAAGTAAATAATCGTTTTATATGATTCTTCTTTCGAAATTTTTGATGTTACTGATAACAGTTTGCATCGTTTCCTTTCTCCTCTTACTAGGCAGTTGAGTTTGTGTGTGAGATGGCTCACCTCAAAACTAAGTTACATCTACTACTTACATAGTATGTACAGATTTGTAATTACGAAGCCGTCATAGCCAGCACACTTTTTTTAAATTCAGTGTTTTAATAGTTTGGGCCATCCTGATCTAGGTTTTCCGTGATTTCCCTAAATCGCTTCTGGCAAATATTGGGATGGTTCCTTTGAAAAGGAACGACCGATTTTGTCCCCTATGCTTCCCTAATCCGAGTTTGTGCTCCGTCTCTGGTGACCTCGCTTTCGACAGGACGTTAAACACCAATCTCGTCCTCCTTAATAGTTCATCTACAGGACACTGGAGTTGCATTCGGGAAAAGCGCCCACCCAGTGTTTGGTTTTTAGTAACTTCCCTGAATCACTTCAGGCCAATGGTTGCTTTTATAGGGCCATGGATGATTTGCGTTCCCTCCCTCAAATTCTTGTCCACTATGCTGAAGCTATACAGTGACTTCGGTGGTGACAGAATGCTATACTATATAACCCACATGGTTCCTTCCTTCACTATTATGATCAATTCTGATTCTACATTTACTGAACTGTAATGAAATTCTCATAAGATGTTTTCCATAGTATTGTAATATCACTATTAAGTTTATATTCCTGTCTCAGTTACTTTATATCATAAGTTTACTTCACGTGTTCCAACACTGCATACTTAACATACCATAACGCAGTACATCACCATTTTTATTATTTCATGCCAAGACAAGAGAGCTTGAAGACGATATTGCAAAAAGGGAAGAAAAAGCAGTTGAAGATGAGAAAATGCATATTATACAGCGAGAAGAATTCGACAGAGCACTGTATGACTTAAGTCGAAATGCAGATATTCCCTCAGTATTACTGAGATCCATGTGGAAGCCAGCCATGAAACAACTATTCCACATGGCGTGCATGTTGTTTGAGAGAGGCGAAATAACCTCACACCTCAAGAAGAGGGTCTTACTTCTAATTCTAAAGAATACAGGTGTGAATATTACCGAGCCACCATCTTAATAAGTAATTGTTACAAAATAGTGAAACGTTTTGTTTGCGGATGAATAGAGAAACTGGTAAAAGATGACTTTGCGGAAGACCATGCTGAGTTCCAGAGACGTAAATGAACGTGGGGGCATAGTGTCTCTACGACTTATCTTAGGTGACAGTTTGAAGAAAGGCAAATGAGCCATAACAGCAGTTTTAGATTTACGAAAAGCCGTGGCAATAATGGCTCCGAAGTACTCTTTGAAATTTTAAAGCTATCATGGATATGCTACCGGGACCGAAAGGTTGTCTACAACTTGACTGCATTTTGTGGAGTCTAAGGGTATGATAGGGGAGCAGTGCTTGAGAATGGAGTGGGACAGGGTTGTAGCATATACTAGACATTATTCAATGTATAGCCAACGGCTTTGCCGCAGTGCTAACACCGGTTCCCGTCAGATCACCGAAGTTAAGGGCTGTCGAGCTGGGCTAGCACGTGGATGGGTGACTCTCCGGTCTGCCAAGCGCTCTTGGCAAGCGGGGTGCACTCAGCCCTTGTGAGGTCAACTGAGGAGCTACTTGATAGAGACGTAGTGGCTCAGTTCTCGTAAACTGACATACGTCCGAGAGAGCGGTATGCTAACCACATGCCCCTCCATATTCGCATCCAGTGACGCCTGTGGGTTGAGGATGACACGGCAGCCGATCGTTACCGTTGGGCCTTCCAAGGCCCGTCCGGAAGGATTCAGTGTATACGTTGAAGTACCAGTGAAGGAAATTAAAGAGAAATTTACTAAAGGAGTTATAGTTCAAAGATAAGAAGTTAAAACTTCGAGTTTTGTCAAAGACATTGTCATTATGTCAGAGACATCTAATGTCAGGAAAACATCTACAGAAATAAAACAAGGTCGATGCAGTATATTTGAATAAAATCACGCAGTGTTGATGGCAATAGAATTAGGAAACGTTGCGCTACAACTAATAGATGGGATTTGTTGTTCAGGATGATAAGTAACAGAACGTGGTGGAGGTAGATGGGGTGCAAAATCCGTACTGGCAACAGTAAGAAATGCTTTTCTGTTAAAGAGAAATTTGTTATCACTCTATATAGATTTATATGTTGGAGCTGTTTTCTAAAAGTATTTGTCTAGGGCGTAAACGTTACAGAAAAGAAATATGGCCCAGAGAATTTTAAATAATATGCGAAGGTTTGAAATGTGACGCTACAGGTATGAATAGGCTGAATAACTAATGACGAGGTAATGAATTGGATAGAGGAGAAAAGAAATTTGTGGCTCAACTTTGCAAAGAGAAGGGATCACTTGATAGGGCAGACCCTGCGGCATCAAGGATTCGTCAGTTTGTAGTGGAAGGTAGTTTAGGGGCTGAAAATTGTACAGTAGGGGACGGATTAGTCTTCGTATTGACGACCACAACAACCAAATTAATTACAACGATATTATTATTAAATGCAGTTAACTTGGTCAAAGCTTTCCGAAGCCAGGTTGAAAAAGGAGGAGGGGGAGGAGTAACACCTCATTGAAAAACCTTCGTGCACCTGACCCGGGTGACAGTAACTGTAAGGATTCCTTGCCAGGATAACGGCGAAGACCTCAACGGCAGTGAAAGAGGAAATGCAGATCATCGAAAGGGTGGAACTGGTGGAAGAGGTAAGCTTTGTAAAGAAGATAAAGCATATTTAAAAACCCAGGCACGTCTGTGTGTTAACCACCGCTGCGCTGGCCAGTGTCTGTCCACCATGTGAGGTGCGGCTGGACGCCGGGCTCCAGGAACTAACAGTCCATGGTTCTATCAAACCATCATTAGCTGGAAACTAATTACAAGCAGAATGATTCGTACACCTAATATTAACATTACCCAGGTGATCAATCCACTCGCCCTGTGGCGACAACCAAGCCATCGGATTCTGTGGAAATTGGGCTGGTACGACGGAGAAAGTCAGAGTTCTCTGCTAAATTTCCAGGGAAATCTCACTCATATATTGCCATTAATAACATCCGAACACTTTTCAGACTGAAAAATTATAGAATCGTACTACAGAAGTCAACAGACAGAAAATTCAAGTCCTTGCACTTCAAGAGACTAGATTCACCGATTCGGAAACAACAGACTACCACTACTACCGTATCTTTAAAAGCGAAACAGACAAGAGAATATACAAAGAAGCTGCATTATTTGGCATGGCCTTTATTGTGAATAAGGACATCCTTGACTCTGTTACTGATATAAATCAAATCAGCGACAGACTAATAACCATTAGATTTAAGCACACAAACGAAAGATAGTTATTAATGTTCACGCACCTACTAACATTGACAACCAAAAAGAACCTGAGAAGACAGAAAAATTTTGGGAAAAACTTGAAATTTAAATGTCCAAAACCCCGAAAGAAGACGTCAAAATTCTTCTCGGTGAATTCATGGTACAAATTGGCAGAGAAAGGAAACATAAGAAAACCGCCGGCAATTAACCTGCTCACAAATTCACGAAGAAGAATGGCGTCCAGCTCATCGAACTGCCCCAACAAAACAGTCTAAAATCATGTCGACATCACTTCGAAAGAACCATAAAAAACAAAAGATATAGCGATCTCCGATCCTTCAGCTAGGTGAATTTCAACTAGACCATGTTGCAATCTCGTATGATTTCAAAAAAGAAATACACGCACAGGGGCAAATATAGATTCTGACCAGTATCTTACCAGAGTCCGAATTAGATTCACACCAAAAAGGAAATGCTGAAGGAAAACGCTACTAATTCACAAATTTTATTTGAAGAAAATCCAAGAATCGAAAATTACTGAAGTATGGGGAAAACAGCCTACAAGTAACTGGAGAGATTTCCAAACGTAAATTATACAGAAAGCCAGAGAAATGATCCCATTAAATAAAAAATCCAAATATCCATGGAGAAATTCAAATTATGATAATGCAATGGAAGAGAGACAGCGACCCTTCTTAAACCACAGTTGTGACGAATCATAAACGTAACAAGAGAAATTTCTCGAAGTCAGAAAAGGAACAGGCAAAATACGTAGACAGACTAAGAGAAAGTATCTTAATGAGTAACTAAAGTCAACTGAAGAAGACCTTAGGAACCACAAAACACACCACTTTTACAAAACGTTTGCAAATCGTATCAAGTGACACACTCCACTAAATCTCTGTTTTAGGAAACAACATGGAAAACTGGTACTAGCTAACGGAGAAATTTGTCCGGAATAGCCAAATATTTCTCAAAAGTTCCAAACTGCTCATAACGAAGTAAGAGATTCCTCAGATTACAACCATAATACACAAATGAAATTTCACTTCCATCAACTCGAGAAGACATTTGTAGCCACATTAAAACGCTCAAAAATAATAACTCATCGGGGGAAGATGGAACTGTAGCTGAACTACTGAAGAAGCTTGGTCCAAATTCCTTAAAAGAGATCATTCAAATCATCCAAGAAATTAGGCAGACATAAAATATTCCAGAGATTGGAAATGTGCACTAATTCATCCATTGCAAAAAGAAGGACAGAAATCAGTTGCAAACAACTACAGAGGCAGTTCCCTTTTGCCAGTCACTTACAAAATTTTATCCGTATCTCTTCTAAAGAGGGCACAAGAACTACTAGAACATACAATTTCAGATTATCAAGCAGGGTTTCGACCTAATCAATCGTGCCCGGAATAGATCTTTAACCTCAGAACTATTTTAAAAATTAACGAAATCAGGTCGAAATCAATAATACTCACATTTGTTGATTTTTAAAAAGCATACGATTCTATGAAGAACGCGGACTGGAGACAAAAACTGGAAAAATGATCGAACAAACACTGTCAGAAACCAAATCAAAACTTAAATTCATAGATGTAATTTAGGAAACATTCTTAGTTAAAACAGGAGTAAGACAGGGAAATGTGATCTCGCCACTATTGTTGAACATAATTCTATACAAAATAGTGAAGGAATGGAAAATGGAACTAAGAAAACAAAACTTTTGGAAGCCAATCGAACTAGGAAGAGGTAAAGGAAAATCTAACGTTTCGTATTTAGCGTTTGCAGATGACTCAGCGACTCTAACCGACAGTGAAGAAAAAGCAGTAAAACAAATCGAGACTCTCAAAGAATGTGCGGAGAAGGTTGGCCTGAATAGCTCATCTGAGAACACTGAATTCACGTGTTCCCAGTTAGATATACCTAAACTTAGAACAAACTGTGGTGAAATCAACAGAGTCAAACAATTTAAGTATCTAGGTGAAATAATTGAACCAATAGGTGTTGAAAAAATAGCACAAAAACAGATTGCAGAAAAATTAATAAAGCGCCCGGACTTGTTTCAGATTTGTGTAACAAAAAATGCTTGTCAAAAGACTCTAAAGTCAGACGCTAAAACACAGTAACCAAACCGACCGTCACATATGCAAGTGAAGCACACACTGAATCCAAAACTAGATTTCCAAAAAATTAAGAAAGTAGAGAGAAAGATTATAAGAAAAATCCTGGGACCACGATACACAAAAGATGGATGCAGACTGCAGATCATCGAGACAACATACGAAGTATTAAACATCGAAATTTACATCAGAAAAAGACGAATGAAGTTCTGTGGACACCTGAAAACAGACTAACTAAACGTCTATTGGAGCACGTGACATCACTTATCAATACCATTCATAACTGAAGTTAACAAGAATTTGGCAAAAGCAAAAGTTGATGAAACAAGCACATCAGGCAGGCATACATTCAGAAGCAAAATTTATAAGTAGAAGTTTACTTCAGAGATGGGACCAAAACCATACCGACCAAAATGGACCGAAGAAAGAAAGAAGGTGTTCTGGAGAAAATGAAGAAATATTACGAATATACGAAAAACTCTGAAAAAGGCTGAAAAAAAACCTCCTTATCGTTATCCAATAGGGACATTCGCTAACAATCATAATATTAAATACAGTTATCGAGCTCTTTATTGAGAGTTTTAGCCTCATTTTAAAATGAACTTATTATTGAGGTATACAGAAACAAAAATGAATTTTCATTATGAATACTGATGTACAATTGCAGTTTATGTAGGTCCGTTTACGATGTGAAATAAATTGTACTGCAGCGTCAGAGGTACTTATTTCTAAATTTTTACAACGAAAACTAAACGTGTAAATGTAATTTAACATATTTCACTTGGTGAATGGAAACGAAACCGTTATTATTTCAGTAACCTGTGAAACACGTACGAGTTAAAGTATGGATGATTCTCGCAATTGCTGGTTTACTCAGCTACTAGAAAATTTTGCTGGAGTGTTTTCAGGAACAGTTGGGAAATGTTCTTCCATCGATTTCCATCCCGCATGCAAGGACCGCCTCGCAGCGCTGCGAAAATGTGTAGAAGGGGAGGGCAAAACGTGTTATGGGCAAACCAACCGCGGCGCCACAGAACAATCTTCTGGAGGTCGTAGATCGGGACAGCGTCTCTCTCGGCGGGCGCTTCTTCAGGCAACAGTGATATCCCACGACTGAAATCACCTGAAACAAATGCTATAGGAAAAGGAAACAGATAACGATTTTACGAAATGTTTGTGGTTCATAATTCGTCTACTACAGTAAATATCCCCTGCTCCGACGGCTTTTTGTTTTAATTTTATTCTCTCGTGTTCTGTAAAACTGCATAGGCCAAAACTTCTCCGTCATGGAACCCACATAATTCGCAGAGAAATAAAATATTGTAACATGGTGTTGAAGAAGAGTTCTCGGCTCTGTGCCTCGTCCACATCTTGAATGGCAGTGAAAGGGCTGCATCATATCATCAATGAATGAATTTGTTGTACTGTGCGATCTGGAATAGCTCTTGTCAGCGACGTACTGATTAATTAGGCGAGATGAAATGTAATGGCGTGTAGTGGATGATGCCATTTCAGACACATTGCAATCAAGCTCCCTCTAATGGAACACTTTGTCCCCAGTTTCTGGTTCGTAATCTATATTTATAAAGCTCTAATAAAAAGATATGTTTATGTTTTTTTCGTTTTAATTGTTAGTCTTCATAAAAGTTTCATTACTGTCTTGAAGTAAAATGCATGTAAAGTATTATTTACCCAGTTAATCTGCTTGTAAATGGAAAATATATAATGGAGTAATTGTACATATTTTTTATGAGGAAACAAAATGTCACAGTGAAAGGATGAGTCCAAAAGCATTCCACGCCCAGTAAATAAACTGATAAAAATGGTGTTGGAACTTGCTTCTGAGACAATGCTGCATCATTTCGTAACCCGTAAGAACGTTCACGCCCCTTGTGTTGCCTACTGATTGCATGCGACCAATATTGTTTTATAGAGTGGTAAATTCTCCATATTTATTGGAAAGATCTTGCAGTGACGGTATTTGACTTATTCTTAGTTTGATAATTCACAAGAGATTGGCTTCTTGAAAATCTTTGCACATCAACATTAATATGATTAGTTGTTTATCTGCTGCGACCATCAGAGGTGATATCAGTACCAAATTTTAGTACGAGGTCTGTTCAAAAAACTTTCGGAACTTCGTCCACAAAATTTTTCTGCACTTACCATTTACTTATTTTTCATGATCTCTTTCGAAATACTCTCCTCCACAATTAATACACCGCTACCAATGCCGTTTCCACTTCCTGAAGCAGTCATTGTACGTCTCTTACTAGATCGCGTGGGGCGCCGCCTGCAAATTTTCTTTTGTCTCGTCTACCATTGCAAATATTCGTCCATTCAATGGGGTTTTCAACTCTGGAGATAAATATAGTCTGGAGGGGTCACGTCTGGAGAGTACGGAGCGTGACGCAGCACAGTGATTTCGTTTTTTGAGCAACAGTCACGCACCGACAGGGATGGGCGGGTACGTTATCGTGATACGAGCGCCATGAATTGTCTCCCCACATTTTACGCTGTTTCCTTCTCACATTTTCTTGCAGGAGTCACAAAATGTTTTGATAGTATCATGAATGAACTTTTTGTCCCTGTGGCACGAATTCATGATGAACAAATCCTTCAAAATCAAAGAAAAGTATCAGCATGGCTTTGAAATTTGAAATGATCTGATGAGCTTTTTTTGTTCTTCAGGGTATTTTTCGTCTGTCGTTGTAACTACAAAAATGCGTGATTTTTTCACCAGACGTGTTTGCTTCATTGAGGTAAAGCATCATCAGTGGTCTGTAATTAAGTTATTTACTTTTTGATTTGCTTTTTAGATCAAAAACAGTTCGTTAAGAATAGGCTGATTTGTACTTACGGTGATTTTTCGGCTGATTTCTCGTTTACAACGGGAAATGCGATCTGCTAGCACATCGATGTTTTCTGTTTTTTACACTGATAATTTTCGTCTAAATTTTAGATGTTCTGCAGCACTATGGATTTCTCACACCACACTTTTATGCACAACACTGTATTCTGTTTCTTTTTCTACTTCGAGTGTTGTTGTTTGTGAAACTTCCTGGCAGATTACAACTGTGTGCCTGACCGAGACTCGAACTCGGGACCTTTGCCTTTCGCGGGCAAGTGCTCTAATGGTTAGAGCATTTGCCCGCGAAAGGCAAAGGTCCCGAGTTCGAGTCTCGGTCGGGCACACAGTTTTAATCTGCCAGGAAGTTTCATATCGGCGCACACTCCGCTGCAGAGTGAAAATCTCTTTCTTGTTGTTTGTGTTTTGTAATGTTGCCAACTTGACTTTCCGCTACTTTGTCTTTGACCTACAACATTTTTTAAAATTAGATTGTTGAATGTGTCTAATTCTATTTAATTACGTTTCTGTATATTTATGCACTGTGTAAGAGTAGAGAAGCAATAGCGATGTAGAGATTTTATTATTATTATTACTTTTTTTTAGGGGAGGGGTAAACATAATTATATAGCAGTGTGGTGGAGTGTGAGTTAGAGGAGAAGGTGAGGAGCCAGAAGCGAAATGATGCTTTGACCGGAGAGGGGTGGAGGGGTTTGTGGAAGAGTGTGAGAGGGTGAAGGATGGAAATGGCCCTTCTCTTTTTCATGTAATTTCATCGATTATTCTATAGAGAGTCTGGTTTCCAATATTTATCTGGTCATTGAACAACTTTAGTTTGTGTTAATGCTTTTTGTATGTGGAAATTTTCTTGGAAAGGGAGGAGGTGTTTGTCTTTACTGATTTTTATGATTTTCATACCGTTTTCAATATTTCTTGGTCTATGGTGTTCTTCTTATAGCTGATCCGCAAATGTTGAATGATTTGTACTATATTTGAATCCTCTGATGATTTCTTCATATCTTGTGTCAAATATCCTGCCAGTCATTTCAATGTATATTTTCTCACAATCTGAGCAACTGAGCTGATAGGAACCACATTGTTAGTATCTGTCTGGCTTTGATTTTAGTTTTGGGCTGTGCTTTTGTATGGAATTGTTTGTTTGGTAACCAACGTTTATGCCTTATTTTTTTTGTGTTTCCTATTTTATGAGTGAATTTATTGTGGTAGGTCAATGTATGCCATTTTTTGGGGTAGTGTAAGTTGTATGAGTTGTGTGGTTTGGTTAGAATTTTTTCACTATTTGTCTCTTCATCTTTTTGTTTAGTTTGTCTACCATTGTGTCTTTGTGTCCATTTTTAATGCTATCTGATGTATAATGGCTAACTCTTTCTGGTAATTAGATTTGTTTAGGAGGATCCTGTTCAACCTGTTTAACACGTATCTGATTGCTGCTTGTTTGTGGTTCTGTGGTTGGTTTGAACTTTCATTTAAGATAATGTCACTTGTTGTGGGTTTTCTGTATATGTCAAATGTTTGCTTAGTATTGTCTTTTCTTATGATTATGTCTAAAAAGTTTAGTGTGTTATCTTGTTCTTCTTCTACTGTGAACTTTATGTTTTTATGTACAGTATTTAGGTCTTTGTGTAGTTGCTGTATTCTGTTTTTAGGTTCATCTACCATGCATATTATGTCATCCATGTGTTTGAACCAGTAGATGACATTGTAGCTTTTCTTTGTTATAATGTCTTCAAATATTGAGTTTTCTATGTAATTCATGAAAATGTAGGCTAATGTTCCTGAGATAGGTGAATCCATGGGTTATCCTTCTTCTTGTATATAGTATTCTTGATTGAATTTAAAATAATTTTGTAGTGTTATTAACGGTAATAATTTTATGGTTTCATCTGTTTCTTCATGAGGTAGCTGGTTGTGTGTTTGCTTTTTTTTTTTTTTTTGCAACAACAGACCAGAAATACCCTCAAGAATTATAAAACAACTACGGACAATGTGTCCACACAAATTAAGAATTTAATGTCGCCTAGTCAAGCTTTTTTAGTCTTTAAGAGCCTTTTCCGATCCATTGTAAAGACTGAACCTTGGTGTAAACATCGTAACCGTAGACTGACGTCTCATCACCAGTTATGATTCTCTTAAGGAACATCTACTTCCCATTTGCTCGATCCAAAAGCTCTTCTCCGATTGCGAGGTGAAGGTGTTTCTGCTCTTGTGTCATGAGCTGTGGGATGAACTTGGTGACAAGGTGAGTGCTACATGAATCAAGAGGTTTTAAACTAAACCGAGTAACTTCTGCACAGAATATCAGAAGATTGCCGTAAGGAAGACTTTCAGATATGAAATGATGATATGATATTTATCATTCATATTTTTATTTAAATGGCTCTAAGCACTATGGGACTTAACATCTGAGTTCATCAGTCCCCTAGACTAAGAACTACTTAAACCTAACAACCTAAGGACATCACACACTTCCGTACCCGAGGCAGGGTTCGAACCTGCGACCGTATCAGCAGCGCGGTTCCGGACTGAAGCACCGCTGAACCAAAGCGCCCGCCTTTAATTTTACGAAGAGAAACTATTGACAACGGTATTTATGGAGTGGTACACGTCTTTTTGTGCAATGGTTAAGGAAGTCTTATGCAAGTAAATATTCGGCGTCATACTCATGAAATGAACGTTGAGGACAGTCTCATACAGAGTTAGGCGTCGTTTATTGGAGAGACGACTAACAAATGCACAAATTATTATTTGTTATTCCTGAATGGCAAATAAAAATATTTAAACGAAAAATTATGAATTTAAATCAGTAAAAACAGTTATTTGTTATTCGTGAATAAAAGAATATACCATTCACAGATAAAATTAAAATCCAAAAATTTACTACTGCAGTTAACTGACATTTACAAAATAAGCTTACTCCTCATTACATTTAGATTAGATTTCAGAACAACGTTTTTCAAATACCACCTCTGAATTTCATTTGTATTGGAAGATTTGGCATTTTTAGATATAAAAAAATATGTTCCACAGTTGCCAATGAGCGTATCGTTGTTACATTGTGAAAATCAACTTCATTTGACGATAAATATCTTAAGACGGCCACATTACGATCTTAGTCAGCCAAAAAGAACGAGCAGTCGTCAGCTATACTCTAATTATCTTCAAATGTCGAGGTTCAACGTCAGGTAGAATTTTTTTATAAGATATCATATTCTCCATTGACAGTAGATGTTACATATTTCGCAGTTACAATTTTGGCTTTTGTGCTACTTCCAAGTGGTACTGGAAAAGATTTTGCTTCAGCACATGTTAGACATTACAATCTGCCGACATGTATATGTCTTCTTTTAAAATACGACTTTTCGCCATAGAAATACGGTAACACCAAACGAATGCGAAGCTCTGTACATCGTGGAGCGTTGTAAATTTCGTGTGCTGTTACCAATGTTAACATCCTTCACGTAAATCGCTTCAACAACAAAGTTAGGAAACCACTGCGAAAGCAAAGAGAGCTTCACTGCACGTTTAAACGCAGCCAGAACCTCTCAGACAAACAGAAGCTAAACGATGTCAAAGTTAGCGTAAGGTGGGCTATGCGTGAAGCGTTCAGTGAATTCGAAAGTAAAATTCTATGTACCGACTAGACAGAAAGTTCTAGCAAGTTCTGGTCTTACGTTAAATCAGTAAGTGGATCGAAACAGCATATCCAGACGCTCTGGAATGATGATGGCATTGAAACAGAGGATTACAGGCGTAAAGTTGAAATACTAAGCACCTTTTTCCAAAGCTGTTTCACAGAGGAAGAACGCACTGCAGTTCCTTCTCCAAATCCTCGCACAAACGAAAAAATGGCAGGCATCGAAATAAGTGTCCAAGGAATAGAAAAGCAACTGAAATCACTCAACAGAGGAAAGTCCACTGGACTTGATGGGATACCAATTCGATTCTACATAGACTACGCGAAAGAACTTGCTCCCCTTCTAACAGCCGTGTACCGCAAGTCTCTAGAGGAACGGAAGGTTCCAAATGATTGGAAAAGAGCACAGGTAGTCCCAGTTTTCAAGAAGGGTCGTCGAGCAGATGCGCAAAACTATAGGCCTATATATCTGACATCGATCTGTTGTAGAATTTTAGAACATGTTTTTTGCTCGCATATCATGTCATTTCTGAAAACCCAGAATCTACTCTGTAGGAATCAACATGGATTCTGGAAACAGCGATCGTGTGAGACCCAACTCGCTTTATTTGTTCATGAGACCCAGAAAATATTAGACACAGGCTCCCAGGTAGATGCCATTTTCCTTGACTTCCGGAAGGCGTTCGATACAGTTCCGCACTGTCGCCTGATAAACAAAGTCAGCTGTGAGACTGGATTGAAGAATATTTAGCAAACAGAACACAGCCTGTTGTTCTCAATGGAGAGACGTCTACAGACGTTAAAGTAACCTCTGGCGTGCCACAGGGGAGTGTTATGGGACCATCGCTTTTCACAATATATATAAATGACCTACTAGATAGTGTCGGAAGTTCCATGCGGCTTTTCGCGGATGATGCTGTAGTATACAGAGAAGTTGCAGCATTAGAAAATTGCAGCGAAATGCAGGAAGATCTGCAGCGGATAGGCACATGGTGCACGGAGTGGCAACTGACCCTTAACATAGACAAATGTAATGTATTGCGAGTACATAGAAAGAAGGATCCTTTATTGTATTATTATATGATAGCGGAACAAACACTGGTAGCAGTTACTTCTGTAAAATATCTGGGAGTATGCGTACGGAACGATTTGAAGTGGAATGATCATATAAAATTAATTGTTGGTAAGGCGGGTGCGAGGTTGAGATTCACTGGGAGAGTCCTTAGAAAATGTAGTCCACCAGCAAAAGAGGTGGCTTACAAAACACTCGTTCGACCTATACTTGAGTATTGCTCATCAGTGTGGGATCCGTACCAGATCGGGTTGACAGAGAAGATAGAGAAGATCCAATGAGGGGCGGCGCGTTTCATCACAGGGTTATTTGGTAAGCGTGATAGCGTTACGGAGATGTTTAATAAACTCAAGTGGCAGACTCTGTAAGAGAGGCGCTCTGCATCGCGGTGTAGCTTGCTGTCCAGGTTTCGAGAGGGTCCGTTTCTGGATGAGGTATCGAATATATTGCTTCCCCCTACTTATACCTCCCGAGGAGATCACGAATGTAAAATTAGTGAGATTCGAGCGCGCACGGAGGCTTTCCGGCAGTCGTTCTTCCCGCGAACCATACGCGAGTGGAACAGAAAAGGGAGGTAAAGACAGTGGCACGTAAAGTGCCCTCCGCCACACACCGTTGGGTGGGTTGCGGAATATAAATGTAGATGTAGATGTAGATAAATGTTCTAACACACTGTTTACACGTAAAAATGCAGTGTCACTCGAAAAAGGCGCAATGGTCGAAATTGCAATTGTGGAATAAGTAATTTCTACAGTTAATGGCGAATATAGTGTCCATTAAAAAATTATACTCTACTTTTTGGCGAAAAACTTATTGTAGTTACATGTCGATTTCACTTCCCAAATACAATTAAAAACATAAAAATTAATTTAAGTTTTCTGTCATCTAAACATGTCGTTGTTGAAGCTTCTCATTTGTACTCTTTTGATGATGAGTCTTATCATCTTCTTACTGTGTTCATTCATTTTGTAGAACTACAAAAATCAGGGAATTGCGTAACTATAAGAAATGGATTTACATCCTTTACCATTAGCAGTGTTATCTGTGTTGGCAGGGGGGAGGGAAAGGAAGAGGAAGAAGTATTGGAACCTGTAGTGTCAGATGAACTGGACCTCGCTTGTAGCGTAACTGGTAAGGCCACTTTTCTACAAAACACTTTAAGTAAAATTTGTTACGCTATAATACAAGTACACATGTGTTCCACCTGAAGGTAAATTTGAATACGTAGAGATGTGCCAGATATAGTTACACTGGAGATAGTATGATATTCTCTCCCTGTTACTTACACAACTAGTTACAGGAAACATGTAGTTTAAAGCTGACCCATGGTGCTGCTAGAATTTTTCAGAATAACAAATCAATGCCAGGACTGAAATAAGCAATAAGTTGTCTACTGGGGCTCGCAACCCATATCTTTCCATTTTTGGAATGTAAAGTTCGTGCTATTTTCCGAACGGGACAATTTATCTGTCGTGTACATCAAGAACTTTATATCGGATCTCAGTAAACTAAGATTAATTTTGAAGCTGAATGTCTGTTATTTATGGAGACATATAAAAATATTACAATACTAAATTATATGCATTTTAAAAAATATTAATCACTTATGAAACATAAATAAAATTTTTACAAAAGACTAAACTTATACAGGCTTGACCCTCTTTCTATTACACATTGACTTCAATTTTAGTATTATGGAATCCTTTGTCTGAAAAGTGGAAGAAAATAATTGAGTAATAAATACGTAAGCTCACAGTGTACTTAGTTTACAAAGGGCTGATGTGAAATACAATCAGCAGGTGATCAACAATGGTCTCAACATGATCCATGGCCGCTCATTCTATTTATTTTGTATTTTTTCTGTAGCTCTACACTGAAGAGACTATAAAAAAAATTGACACGTAAAGTTTGTAAATCAAATGCTGAATAATATGGGATAATTTTTTTAATTTAAATTTGCATTTCTCAGAAAAACAATGAAACGATTTCGAAATTGCAGAACATTGCAGTTCTAAGACTACCACCTCTCTATATATAATATTACCTACATTTTGAATTCAATTTGAGAACATTACTTTGAATAGGTTCTCATTTACAATTCTCAGATTCACGTTATTCTATTAAATTACGATATCTTCTACCTTAAGAAATACCAGAAGACTTGCTTATCAGCGCTGCAAGTTTGCAAAAGCTTTTAACTTAACTTCTACTTTCGACAACAGAAAACTGAAGTCCCACAAACGAGCAAGGTTTTTCTTGTTGTACTAAATGAAATGGAACAAACCGGACTTAAGCTTAACGTCTACTTTAGATGACATCAAACAAAAGCCCTACTAAAAAACAAGGTGTCCTGTTTTCCAAAGTACAATCGAACAACCCAGACTTAAGTAACGACCCACTGAACCACGCATCTATACTAAGAATTAAAAAATTATCTAGCAGAAACCATGCTGAGTCACAGGAAAAACAGACTCGCTATACGAGAAAGAGGGTTGATCGAGAAGTAAAGAAGAAAATACCTTAGTAGTCTATGTTATTTATTAGCTACAATTACAAACAATGACTAAATAAGGATTATTTTTGTCCAGAGAGAGGAATAATTACTCTATTCTCAAAACATTCATTTGTGGGCAAAACTTTTTGAATAATCACTTTATCCACTTAATCTCACCGTTAGAAATGTATTCGAATAATTTCCATATATGGACGCAATAATCACTCACTGCAAGGTCACAGTGGTCAGGGTTGTCACTGTTTCCCTCTGAGTGTCATGAAGTGCAAAGTGTGTAGCTGTATCATGTGGATGTCTGCAATGAGTTCTGGAACACTTTAGTGTAGTGTTGTGTTCGCGTCGCTATGTAGTTCTGCCTTGGTGGTCGTAAGTAGATACATTTGGTAGGTTCATGCTCATATTGCCCAAATCGTTAGGAAATCATAAAATTCCTCTGATTCCCTCGAAATTTCATGATTTTTTTCCGATTTTTTGGGAGAATGACCTTTAAGAACTTTTCATCAATTTTTAAAATTTTCATTTTATTTTTTTCTAATATTCCCGAGAGACGTTGTAAGAGAAAAAGGGAATTGATTTTATTGAACAGAAAATGAAGCAAAAATCTCAATTAATCACAAAACCCTCTGATTTCCACAGGAAAATCCAACAGTGTTTCGAAAGGATAGGCTAAACACCGTTGGCGGTGGCGTGTTTCTTGCTGTTAGAAGTAGTTTAGCTTGTTGTGAAATTTAAGTAGATAGTTCCTGTGAATTAGTGAGGGCAGTGGTCGTTCATAGCAACTGAAATAACATAATAATTGGATCCTTTTACCTACCTCCCGATTCGGATGATACAGTTGTTGAAAGTTTCAAGGTAATCTTGAGTTTAATTTCAAACACGAACCTGACTCATACAATAACAATAGTTGGTGGTGACTTTAAATTACCCTCAATATTCTCGCGAAAATACATGTCTAAATCCGTAGGAAATTGTAACCCCCACGGACTCCAAACGTAAACGAAAAATATACCTATTCACAAAAGCAGATGAAATTCACTTGACTCTTTCCTGGGAGATAATTTCCACTCCTTCCAAATTAACAATATAAGTGTATAGCAGATGTGGCTTGAATTCAAAGAAATAGTATCGGCAGCAATTGAGAGATTTATACCAAATAAATTGACAAACAACGCAGCTGATCCCCCTTGGTACACAAACAACGAAAAAACATGTCAAATTTAAACGGAGGCAAATCTCCAAGACAGGTGATATTTTGCAGGAGCTCGAAATCAAGCGCGGACTTCAATGAGAGGTGCTTAAAAAAGTTTCCACAACGAAACTTTGTCTCGAAACTGGCAGAAAATCCAAAGAGATTCTCGTCGCAAGTGAAGTATGCTAGCGGCAATACACAGTCAATGCCTTCTCTGCGAGATACCAATGGAAATATTATAGACGACAGTGCTGCCAAAACAGAGTTACTAAACACAGCCGTCCCTCATTCCTTCACCAAAGAAGACAATGTAAATACTCCATAATTCCAATCAATAATAGCTGCCAACATGAGTAACGAAGATGGAGATATCCTCGGAGTAGTAAAGCAAGTTAAATCACTTAACAGAAGTATGTCTTCCGGTCCAGACTGTACACCAGTTACGTTCCTTTCACAGTATCCTGATCAATAGCACCATACGTAACAATCGCTTGACGGAAGATCGGTATCCAAAGTGCGGAAAGTTGCACAGGTCAGACAAATATTCATGAAAGGCAGTAGGAGTAATCCACTAAATTACAAGCTCATATAATTAATTTATCATATATGGATATTGGAACATGTATTGTGTTCGAACATTACCTTGAAGAGAATGGTCTATTGACACGGATTTAGAAAACGTCGTTTTTGTGAACACAACTAGTTCTTTACTCACATGAAGGGTTGAGTGCTATTGACAAGGGATTTCAAATTGATTCCTTATTTCCATATTTCCAGAAGGCTTTCATACCGTATCACACAAGCAGCTTGTAGTGAAATTGCGTGCTTGTGGAATATATTCTCAGTTCTGTGATTGGATTTGACGTTTCCTGGCAGAGATGTCACAGCTCGTAGTCACTGACGGAAAACCATGAAGTAAAACAAATGTGATTTTTGGCGTTTCCAAGGGCACTGTTATAGGCCCTTTGCTGTTCCTTTTCTGTATAAACGATTTGCTAGACAATCTGAGCAACCGTCTTACGATTTCTGCAGATGATGCTGTCGTTTACCGACTAATAAAGTCATCAGAAGATCAAAACAAATTGTAACGAAATTTAGAAAAGATATTTGTACGGTACAAAAATCGGCAATTACCCCTAAATAACGAAATGTGTGAGGTAATCCACATGAGTGCTAAAAGAAATCCATTAAACCTCGCTTAAACGATAAATCAGTCAAATTTAAAGCCCATAAATTTAACTAAATGCCTAGGAATTACAATTACGAACCACTTAAATTGGAAGGAAGACGTAGAAAATGTTGTGGGGAAGGCTAACCAAAGACTGTGTTTTATTGGCAGGACACTTAGAAAATGTAACAGATCTACTAAGGAGGCTGCCAACACTACGCTTGTCCGTCCTTTTTTAGAAAACTGCTGTGCACTGTGGGATCCTTACCAGATAGGTTTGACAGAATACATTGAGAAAGTTCAAAGAAGGCAGTACGTTTCGTATTATCGTGAAATACGGGAGAGAGTGTTACTGAAATGATACACCATTTGGGGTGGACATCATTAAAACAAAGGAATTTTTTGTTGCTGCAGAATCTTCTCACAAAATTTCTATCACTGATTTTCTCCTCTGAATACGAAAATATTTTGCTGATGCCGACCTACATAGGAAGAAACGATCATCATAATAAAGTAAGGGAAATCAGAGCTCGCGCAGAAAGATGAAGGTGTTCCTTTTCTCCGTGCGCTGTACGAGATTTGAGTAATAGGAATTATTGTGAAGGTGGTTCGATGAACTCTCTGCCAGGCAAATGTGATTTTCAGAGTATCCATGTAGATGTAGTTGTAGAATTTCGCAATTTATGATTTTTTTTTTTTGAAAATATAACCCAGAACCAACAAAACTACACTACTTTCTTTCGAATCATTCCCCTAATTCACTTCAACCCTAAGAAAAATATATAAGTAAATGAGCAGAGAACTGATCAATTTTAGGTTTAATATATATTTTGATATTCATTTATTTACTAAGATTTCCATGTTGTCAAGAAATTGACAACCTGCAAACACACTGACGTTAGTAACCACATTTAATTTTATTTCTTCGTTTAGTAGGAGTAATCCACTAAATTACAGGCCCATATCGTTAACGTCGATATGCAGTAGGATTTTAGAACATATATTTCGTCCGAACATTTTAATTACCTCGAAGAAAACGATCTATTGACACATAGTCAACATGGGTTTAGAAAACATCGTTCCTGTGAAACACAACTAGCTCTTTACTCACACGCAGTGTTGAGTGCCATAGACAACGGATTTCATATCGATTCCGTATTTCTGGATTTACGGAAGGCTTTTGACACCGTACCACACAAGCGGCTCGTAGTGAAATTGCGTACTTACGGAATATCATATCAGTTATGTGACTCAACTTGTGATTTCCTGTCAGAGAAGTCACAGTTAGTAGTAATTGACGGAAAGTCATCGAGTAAAACAGAAATGATTTCTGGCGATCCCCAAGGCACTGTTATAGACCCTTTGCTATTCCTTATCTATATAAACGATTTGGGAGACAAGTTGAGCGGGCGTCTTCGGTTGTTTGCAGACTAATAAAGTCACCAGAAGATCAAACAAAACTGCAAAAATATTTAGAAAAAAATATCTGAATGGTGCGAAAAATGGCAGTTGTCCCTAAATAACTAAAATTGTGAGGTCACCCTCATGAGTGCTAAAAGGAGCTCGTTAAACTTCTGTTACACGATAAACCAGTCTAATCTAAAAGCCGTAAATTCAACTAAATACCTAGGTATTACAATTACGAACAACTGAAATTGGAAGGAACACATAGAAAATGTTGTGAGGAAGTCTAACCAAAGACTGCGTTTTATTGGCAGGACACTTAGAAAATGTAACAGACCTACTAAGGAGACTGCCTACACTACGCTTGTCCGTCCTCTTTTAGAATACTGCTGCGCGGTGTGGGATCCTTACCAGATACGACTGACAGAGTACATCGAAAAAGTTCAAAGAAAGGCAGCGCGTTTTGTACTATCGCGAAATATGGGAGAGAGTGTCACAGCAATGATACAGGATTTGGGCTGAAAATCATTAAAAGAAAGGCTTTTTTCGTTGCGACGGAATCTTCTCACGAAATTCCAATCACCAACTTTCTCCTCTGAATGCGAAAATATTTTGTTGACACCCACCTACATAGGGAGAAACGATCACCGGGATAAAATAAGGGAAATCAGACCTCGTACGGAAAGATATAGGTGTTCGTTCTTTCCGCGCGCTATACGAAATTGGAGTAATAGAGACTTGTGAAGGTGGTTCAATGAACCCTCTGCCAGGCACTTAAATGTGATTTGCAAAGTATCCATGTAGATGTAGATGTAAATCTTAGCTGAAAATTTACTACTCAGAACTTAGTTTCATCAGCAAAACTCCCATCTCATGTGAAAAAACCCTGGGCTACATAACCCAGGATTTTTTAAAAATACCCTGTGTTTGAGCAAGATTCGAACTGTGAAATGTCTCCAGGAAATACTTCATGATTGGAAACAAAATCATCTTAAATGCTGAGCCAACCACACAGAGCAGTGTAAGTCACTTTAACTACATATCTCAAGCAGCACAAGTGCTCGGCGTTATTTTGGAACGCCTAATATTAACCTTTGGGCTGAATCTTATTTTCTCTTCCACTTTGCAGCCATACAGCTCCAGTTTCATTCAGCTGACTAACGATGCCTGTAAATGAAAGATCTCTGCTGGCATAAGCTCTGTGACAACTTAAAAAGTATGAATAAAATATTAGAATGGAGCATAAGGAGTCATATTTTCACATGCTCAAAAATTCTCTGTTAATGTTTTATGTTATGCATCACATAATGAATTTTCCTTTATACTTGATAAGACATGCTAGGGTGTCTGCAGGAATTTTACGAGTAAAAGCTGCACACAGTTTCATCATCATCTTGTGACCTGTAAAAATATTTTTTCAACGAATCATATTTATGGCGTAATTTGGGTAATTCGTTATGAAGTTTAATGGATTCACATCGACGTACGTTTTTCAGTTGTGTAAATCGTTTAAAAGCTAGAAATGAGTCTTGAACCTTCACATAATTATTAGGCAGATCCTAGGACCACCTTTCTTGCAGAAAAATGTTCTTCCATTCTTCAGATAAGGTGTGCATTGCTCAACATGACCAAATAACGATGAATCAAACAATTGATTACTTTTTCGATTTGCATGAAATGTAACAAATATGTGGCAACAGATGCCAAATTCTGCTGAGTTATAGAAATTCATAATATCTAACTCAAAATTTACCAGAAGACAGTTGCAAGAGTCAAGGGGCATCTAAGGAAAGTAATGGTTTCGTAGCAAGTGGGACAGGGTTGTAGCCTATCCCCAGTGTTTTTCAATCTGAACACTGAGCAAATAGTAAAGGAAACCAGAGAAAAGTTTGAGGTAGGAATTAAAATCCAGGGAGATGAAATGAAAACCTTAAGGTTTGCCGAGGACAGTGTAATTCTCTTGGAGACAGTAAACAACTTGGAAGAGCCATTGAATGGAATGGACAGTATCTTGGAAAGAGGCTGTTAGATAAACATCAAAAAAAGTAAAAATAAGCTAGTGGGATGTAGCTGAATTAAATCAGAAAATGCTGAGGTAATTAGATTAGGAAATGATACACTTAAAGTAGTATATGAGTTTTGCTACGTGGGCTGCAAAATAACTAAGGATGGTCGAAGCAGAGAGAATATAAAACGTACATTGCCGATGGGAAGGAAACCGTTTCTGGAAAAGAGAAATCTGTTAACATCGAGAATATATTTAAGTATCACAAGAATTATTTTCTGAAAGTATTTGTATCGAGTTAGCCATGTAAGGGTGTAAAACATGGACGATAAACCGTGTAGGCAAGAAGAGCATAGAAGCCTTTGAAATGTGGTGCTACAGAAGAATGCTGAAGATTAGATGGGTAGATCACGTAACTAATGAGGAGGGACAGAACATAATTGAGGAGATGAGGAGTTTGTGGCACAACTTGACTAGAAGGAGGGATCAATTGGTAGGGCCCGTTCTGAAGCATCAAGGGTTCACCAATTTAGTATCAGAGGGAAGCGTGGAGGGTAAAAGTCGTAGGGGGAGACCAAGAGATGAATGCACTAAGCAGATTCAGAAGGATCTAGGTTGCAGCAGTTATTTGGAGTTAGGGGGCTTGCACAGGACGAAGTAGCGTGGAAAGCTGCATCAAACCAGTCTTTGGAATGAAGACCACAACAACAACTCAATATCCTTCTTTCCACACAATTTAGCAACTTCCACAGTTTGTAGTCCATATAAGATATCCGAATTTTGCCTTTTCGAAACATATTGTTGAAGCTCATAACTAGGTTGGCATTTACCTATAGGTATACGAATTTCCATAGGTTCTACAACAGTTCTACCGTCATTTGGATGAGTATCCTTTATTTCAATTGCAGCATCATGTCTATCATCTCTCCTAAGAACAAGATCTCCAGCACTTGAAGACCAGTAAAAACTACATAATGGCTGCCTTACCACATGACCTCTTCACAATCTTTGAAAACAGATGGATGAAGTACCTCATTTTTCTTCCTCTTTTCATCTCCATTGTTAAGTATATGACATTCCGTGCTCATTTTGAAAGCAACAGATGAAATAGAATGCAACAAACCTGATGATGAAGTAAAAGAGTGTTCAGTTCTAAGTAAAACATTTTTTCTTTACTTAATGGTTATCCACTGAAGCGCCAAGGAAACTGGTATAGGCATGTGTATTCAAATACATGGATAAGTAAACAGGCATAATACGGGCCTGCGGTCTGAAGTGCCTATTAAAGACACCAAAGGTCTGCCGCAGTTGCTAGATCGGCTACTGCTGCTACAATGGAAGGTTATCAACATTTAAGTAAGTTTGAAAGCGGTGATACAGTCGGCGCACGAGCGATGGGACACAATATTTCCGAGGTAGATACGAAGTGGGGATTTTCCCGTACGACGATTTCACGAGTGTACTCTGAAAATCAGGAATCCGGTAAAACATCAAATCTCCGACATCTCTCTGGCCTCAAAAAGATCATGCAAGAACGGGACCTATGAATATTGAAGAGAATCCTTCTACGTGGCTGAAGGGCAACCCTTCCGCAAATTACCGCAGATTTCAATGCTGGGCCATCAACAAGTGTCAGCATGCGAACCTTTCAACGAAACATCAACGATATGGGCTTTCGGAACCGAAGGTCCACTCCTGCACCCATGATGACTGCATGACATGATACGCCTCGCCTGAGCCCGCTAACAGTGACACCGGACTGTTGATGACTGGAAATCTGTTGCCTGGTTGTACGAGTCCCATTTCAACTTGTATCGAGTGCATGGACATGTACAGATACAGAGATAATCTCATAAATGTATAGACCATACACGTCAGCAGGGGACTGTTCAACCAAGTGGAGGCTCTGCAATCGTTTGCGGCGTGTGCAGTTGAAGTGATATGGGACCCTTGATACGTCTACAGACGACGCTGACAGGTGACAAGTACGTTAGTACCCTCAATGAGATTTTCACTCTGCAGTGGAGTGTGCGCTGATATGAAACTTCCTGGCAGATTAAAACTGTGTGTCCGGTCGAGACTCGAACTCGGGACCTTTGCCTTTCGCGGGCAAGTGTTCTACCATCTGAGCTACCGAAGCACGACTCACGTCCGGTCTCACAGCTTTACTTCTGCCAGTATCTCGTCTCATACATTCCAAACTTTACAGAAGCTCCCCTGCGAATCTAGCAGAACTAGCACTCCTGAAAGAAAGCATATTGCGGAGACAAGGCTTAGCCACAGCCTGGGGGATGTTACCAGAATGAGATTTTCACTCTGCAGCGGAGTGTGCGCTGATATGAAACTTCCTGGCAGATTAAAACTGTGTGTCCGATCGAGACTCGAACTTGGGACGTTTGCCTTTCGCGGGCAAGTGCTCTACCATCGGAGCTACCGAAGCACGACTCACGCCCGGTCTCACAGCTTTACTTCTGCCAGTATCTCGTCTCCTACACTGCAAACTTTACAAAAGCTGTCCTGCGAACCTAGCAGAACTAGCACTCCTGAAAGAAAGGATATTGCGGAGACATGGCTTAGCCACAGCCTGGGGGATGTTGCACTTGCCCGAGAAAGGCAAAGGTCCCGAGTTCGAGTCTCGATCGGACACACAGTTTTAATCTTCCAGGACGTGTCATATCAGCGCACACTCCGCTGCAGAGTGAAAATCTCATTCTGGAAACATCCCCCAGGCTGTGGCTAAGCCATGTCTCCGCAATATCCTTTCTTTCAGGAGTGCTAGTTCTGCTAGGTTCGCAGGAGAGCTTCTGTAAAGTTTGGAATGCAGGAGACTAGATACTGGCAGAAGTAAAGCTGTGAGACCAGGCGTGAATCGTGCTTCGGTAGCTCTGATGGTAGAGCACTTGCCCGCGAAAGGCAAAGGTCCCGAGTTCGAGTCTCGATCGGACACACAGTTTTAATCTGCCAGGTAGTTTCATATCAGCGCACACTTCGCTGCAGAGTGACAATCTCATTCGGGAAACATCCCCCCAGCTGTGGCTAAGCCAGGCAGTATCCTGTCTGTTAACCTGCATCCATGGCTGCGCGGGGTAAGTGCGAGGTCCTGATCGCCATGTCACGGTCCTCCTGGCTTCCCCCGTTGGAGGTTCGAGTCCTCCATCAGGCATGGGCGTGTGTGTTGTCATTTGCGTAAGTTACTTTAAGTTAGATTAAGTAGTGTGTAAGCCTATGGGCCGATGGCCTCAGCAGTTTGGTCCCATAAGACCTTACCACAAATTTTCAAACCTGCGTCCATTCATGTCCATTGTGAATTCCGACGTACTTGGGCAATTCCAGCAGGACAATGCGACACCCCACACATCCAAAACTGCTACAGAGTGTCTCCAGGAACTCTTCTTATTTTAAACATTTTCGCTGGCCACCTATCTCCCCAGACACGAACATTATTGAGCATATCTGGGATGCCTTGCAATGTGCTGTTCAGGAGAGATCTCCACACCCTCATACTCTTACGGATTTATGGACAGCCCTGCAGGATTCATGATGTGAATTCCCTCCAACACTAGCTCGGATATTGGTCGAGTCCATGCCACGTCGTGTTGCGGCACTTATGCTTGCTTTCGTGGTGCCCTACACAGTATTAGGCACGTGTATCAGTTTCTTTGCCTCTTCAGTGTAAAATAAAACAGCTTTGCAGTATAATCGTCCATTAATTTTTTAGTGGATTTTCCGTTATTTAATTGGTAATCTGATCCATCAGCTTTGACAATAATAAAGCTCATGTAGCACTGAGCATGATTAGGGTGAACCTATCTCCTTGTTAGGAACATTTAGATTACTTTTATTTGTTTTTCATTCACAGGGAAAGACTAAAACTAATAACTTTCTATCTTGTTCATTTAATAAGTATGAATTGTATTAACCCATCTCTAAAACAACTGTGACACTAGTACCAATGAAGTCAATCCAGTTACCATTATCAGCAACTTAAGTTATTTCGAAGTCCTGAATTTTATCATCAACTCTAATAAATACAGGATAACGTGATTCATGAATTAGTTGTTCACCAGATTCAGCATTTGTTATGAATGAAGGAATGATAGTAGTTTTTCAATGAAAGTAATCAGTATGCTTTCCGAAAATTCCATCAGCTAGATAAAACTTTAGGAATATTGTTAACAATACTCTTTTCATTAGAAAGAATAGTTAATCTAGTAAATCCAAGCCCACTTGCAATACTGTCATTTATATCCATACACAGTTTAACATCAGTACACTTGCCAATACAAATCTAATTTAGTCCCTCCATCACAACACAACTTATTGATATTTGATGTAATACTTGGAATTAAAAATGTTGAATAAAAATGGACTAGTTCAACAATAGTATAGCTGTGTCCTATAGGTCCAGTTAATTCTTGTTTTGAGAACAGATGAGGCATCACTCAATTCCAATAGGCAAATCATTTAGTATTAATGAAAGTATTATTACTTAAAAGGAAAGTGATTGGGAACCAAAAATAAGAATTCGAGCCAGAAATTAAAAAAATAAGAATGACAAACTTTTACATAATTCTCTTCAATGTAGAGTGATAGCTTTAAGCAGATGAGGAAAAAAAATTTACGATTGACAACTATATTCCACGTCCAGGATGGCTGAATTGGAGTAAAGAGATTGATCTGTATGTTTGCTCTAAAGGTTCATATTAACCAGAACATCACCAGTTTATAAAAAGTGTAAAAAGTGGAAGAGAAAAACAATGCAAAGTTAATTAACATTTTACTGGAAATAATTATGGGATCATACCACTGGATCAATGTCAAAAAAATTTAAACGTAGTATTAAATGATTTCATTCTCGATAATCAGGATTTGGTCAGACAATGTCTTACATGAGATTTATCAAAGGAATAGATTGTTTTTGTTTAGTTCAAATATATTCAAAAATACCAAAACAATTTGTGTGGGATATTCCAAATTTTTAAATATATTTAGACAATGAAATACAAATGTAAATCATATTTACCATTAAATGAAACAACAAGTTCACTGTTACCAGTCACCATTTTATTTATTTCCACGACGCGTTTCGAAGGTTTAAACCTCCATCATCATGTGGATTTACATTAGTATGTATTACATTTGTGTGTGTGTTGTGTTACGATTTTTGGAGGAACTTGTGGCACTGCCTAGTGGAGAAACAAGACACTATTTCAGAATATGGTTTAGGATTACTTTTGACAAAAAATTAAACTGATATCTAATGGTAAACATTAAATAAGTAAACTAGAGTACCTTCAGTGGTCACAGGTTCCTTTTTCTGTCATAACACATCACATGTATACTGCCACATTTGTAAACAAATATGGCGTCTGGGTGCAAGGTTCGTATAGGACATGGAAAGACATAATCGCAAAGTGCAAAGGATATACATCGTAACATTATTACAGAATAATTGCTTTAAGCATTCGGCGGTGTTTGCTTTGAAGTGTCAAATATATGTGTGTGTACTTCAGCTGGTATATAAATCCAATTCTGACAAGTTAAAACAGCTAAACATTCATACTCGTTTATACAATAAGGTGAAATGTTAAACTGGCTCAAACTTCATACTTGTTGATGACAATTATGTGAAATGTTACAGACTTTAATTGCAATGGTGACTGGTAACAGTGAACTTGTTGTTTCATTTAATGTCAGTAACAGTCAGAGTAAAGCCTAACCTAAAAATGTTCACATTTAAAGCATATTTACCATATTGATGGTTTGATGGTTTTAAAGAATATTGTAGTAAATGCTGGAGTGGGGATTAGTTTGGATTTTTCACGACAAACATGACTATGAAACCAAATAAAGGAAAAATAAAAAAATTTACAACATTATCACAGTCATAAATGTAAAATATAAAATATATTTCATTAATGTTTCTTTTTGGCTTTGGTAATATTCATGAAAAATGACCATCCTAAAAAGCTTAGTACACAGAATGGATATGACTCAGATGCTGTTAAAAAAATAAATTAATTAGAAAAAAACTGAAGAAATGAAAAAAAGGATTGGAACTTTGGGAACAACAGCCAAGAAGAGAATATTTAAATTATAAAAAATATTATCCTGTTATTGAGGCAATCTAGCACATAAAATAATCAGTTGAAGGCTGAGGTGACAATGTTCTGAAAGCTGTTGAATAAAATAGAAAAGCTGAAAAAAAAAGATTCCATATGCTCACCATCATACCCCTTCTCTTTCAGAAGATCTTTGAGATGTGTTACAAATTAAACATTATGAAAGTCCACTGTTTGTTTACACAACAGGATGCATTGAATAAATACACTCCTGGAAATTGAAATAAGAACACCGTGAATTCATTGTCCCAGGAAGGGGAAACTTTATTGACACATTCCTGGGGTCAGATACATCACATGATCACACTGTCAGAACCACAGGCACACAGACACAGGCAACAGAGCATGCACAATGTCGGCACTAGTACAGTGTATATCCACCTTTCGCAGCAATGCAGGCTGCTATTCTCCCATGGAGACGATCGTAGAGATGCTGGATGTAGTCCTGTGGAACGGCTTGCCATGCCATTTCCACCTGGCGCCTCAGTTGGACCAGCGTTCGTGCTGGACGTGCAGACCGCTTGAGACGACGCTTCATCCAGTCCCAAACATGCTCAATGGGGGACAGATCCGGAGATCTTGCTGGCCAGGGTAGTTGACTTACACCTTCTAGAGCACGTTGGGTGGCACGGGATACATGCGGACGTGCATTGTCCTGTTGGAACAGCAAGTTCCTTTGCCGGTCTAGGAATGGTAGAACGATGGGTTCGATAACGGTTTGGATGTACCGTGCACTATTCAGTGTCCCCTCGACGATCACCAGTGGTGTACGGCCAGTGTAGGAGATCGCTCCCCACACCATGATGCCGGGTGTTGGCCCTGTGTGCCTCGGTTGTATGCAGTCCTGATTGTGGCGCTCACCTGCACGGCGCCAAGGCAGAAGCGACTCTCATCGCTGAAGACGACACGTCTCCATTCGTCCCTCCATTCACGCCTGTCGCGACACCACTGGAGGCGGGCTGCACAATGTTGGGGCGTGAGCGGAAGACTGCCTAACAGTGTGCGGGACCGTAGCCCAGCTTCATGGAGACGGTTGCGAATGATCCTCGCCGATACCCCAGGAGCAACAGTGTCCCTAATTTGCTGGGAAGTGGCGGTGCGGTCCCCTACGGCACTGCGTAAGATCCTACGGTCTTGGCGTGCATCCGTGCGTCGCTGCGGTCTGGTCCGGTCCCAGGTCGACGGGCACGTGCACCTTCCGCCCACCACTGGCGACAACATCGATGTACTGTGGAGACCTCACGCCCCACGTGTTGAGCAATTCGGCGGTACGTCCACCCGGCCTCCCGCATGCCCACTATACGCCCTCGCTCAAAGTCCGTCAACTGCACATACGGTTCACGTCCACGCTGTCGCGGCATGCTACCAGTGTTAAAGACTGCGATGGAGCTCCGTATGCCACGGCAAACTGGCTGACACTGACGGCGGCGGTGCACAAATGCTGCGCAGCTAGCGCCATTCGACGGCCAACATCGCGGTTCCTGGTGTGTCCGCTGTGCCGTGCGTGTGATCATTGCTTGTACAGCCCTCTCGCAGTGTCCGGAGCAAGTATGGTGGGTCTGACACACCGGTGTCAATGTGTTCTTTTTTCCATTGCCAGGAGTGTACTAAGAGGAGAGAAAAAAGTAAAAAAATACTGACTGAAGAGAATAGAGAGAGTGATGTTAAAAAAGAAGATTAAGTGATATACTGTTAAAATGAATTAAGGACAGGAATGATAAAGTTCTTAGATTAAAACTATTGATATATTTAAATTTATTGGTACTTTTTCAATACAATTCAATAGTGATAAATTAACTACTGGTGAAAAATAATATGAAAGAACAGATGGACTGCTGAATCTGTTAACTAAAAGGCAAATTACTGTGGATGTATGGGTACAAAGTTTATTAGTGTTGATTTATCAACTTTGGAGATATATCATGTAATTCAGGAACATTATATTTTGATATCAATCTGAATAAAAGGAAATCAGGTAAAGGTGAAAAATACAAATGTTTGACAAAAGATATTGTGAGTATCTAGTTCCCACAATTAAGTCTACTTCAATCAAATTCAGAGTGTTCAGATTATGTGGATGCAGAAAGAGGTGAAAGGTTAATAAGAAAGTATACTGAAAAACCAGTTGACTATAAATGGATGATTGAATAAGAAAGTATACTGAAAAGCCGGTTGAATATATTTGATGAATTAATCATTAGATTAGCGGTAATTCATGGTGAAAGAGTAGCTGGAATAAAAATTATGATAAGGAAGTAGGAATAATACAAATGTTAACAAATAAATTCAGTGATATAATTATAAATAACTCAAAAGGACTTACATACTTGATTCAATTTTCATACATTGTGGTATGTATAAACGCCTACATTATAAATAAGATAATTAACACTCTCAGGTATTCTTATCTGCATTTTATCCTTATGATGAAGCTATATCTACATTCATAAATTAATTAACCGATGAGAATGTGAATTGTTTATATAATCTACATGAAGAGCGAATATGTATTGTTCATGAATACCTTAAAGAACACACTACTGCTACTTAAAGTTTAATTGCACATTGACTACTGTTACAATATTCCATCCTACATTCCATATCATTATCTCTACATTAATCTTGTATCCTATAATTTTCATTGCGATAGGGTGTGCTGGTGTGACGAATTTTTTGGAAGACCTCTTGATTCCTTCATTTGCCATTCTCTTTATTTCACGTGCAATTCTACAAGAACTGCTCATAACCAATATGCTCCTAAAATAGCGTGAACATCTCGGATTTATTTTGTGAGCATAACATGATATCACAGGATCTACAAAATACATTACATAATCTACAACTAAAAAATGATCCATTAAATACTTGAAAATTTCCGAAGGCCGAAATTGGACAATCATACATGAAATAAAGAGAATGGCAGCTGAAGGAATCAAGAGATCTTTAAAAAATTTTCCATCCTTTAGACTGAAGAGGATCTTCTAGTGCCTTTCTAACAAGATTAAGCTTTTCTGGATATTTTTTGTCTATTTTAACAATAATTGGAATTATTTCCTCTCTATGCAAATTATCTAACAGAATAGGTTTTGGGTTTCTTCTTTGATTAAAGTTGGATCAAATTTTATATTAAGCTCAGTCAAAATTTCTTCATAATTACTTTTTCGCCTCTTGCGTATTTCATCAACAATGTTGCTTGTTTGTGTGGATAGTTTCTCACGAAAGCTGGACAGATTATTGAAGTGATTTACTTTTACCTACTCTGTATACACTAAAATATGAGATTTAAGCATACATTTTATTAATTTATATTCTGTGCAGTCATAGATTCTGACACAAAATGTTTATGTTCTTTAGGCCTTCAACTGCTATAAATTGGTAATCTTCCTAAAAAATTATTTTTAGACAATTTACCACCAACTTTAAACTAGTTTCTCTCAGCGTATACTTAGATGTGGCAATGTAAATAACCTGTCTTTTCCTTATCTCTACAACATCAGTATCGTAATTTTCAGTTGTAAGCATTCATTATTATCATCTTTTAATTGTCGTTGTAGTTGTTTAATTTGTTCATCTCATATTTTTATTCTGTTTTCAAATTGTACAGCATGTTCAGTAAATTTCTGAGATTTTTTTTTTCAATGACTGCAGTACACTTCAGATAATCTAATAATATACAATCAAGGGCTATACAATAAGCTTTAATTTCATCAGCTACTTTAGTTTTTAAACTTATTAGGAGTGTCTTGAAATTTTTCACACCTAAGAGAATTAATGTTTTTTTTAAAAAAATTGTTTGCTTCTAATGTTTTTGCTTCATTTAGATTATTCATATTCGAATGCAAGTAGATAACTGTGTTTCAGACTAGACTTCAGTTTATTAGTTTTTCAGGTCCTATGGTAGTAGGGACTGTGTAATTGTTTAAGCTGTAATGAGTAAAACACATAATATTATTTGTGAGTTAAACTTTTTTTCTTCAAAGAATAGAAACCAAATATCTTGAAACTACATGCCTACATTTAGTTGATGGTTATTCTTCTGAATAAATTAAAACTATATTCATTGAACTGTTATGTGTGTTTGGAGTTGATTCCATTTACAAAGAAATAAAATTCAACAGAAAAATATATTTTGACTGTATGTGTGTTCTGAAGCAGGAGTATCATTATATTTTATTTCTGTGTGTTGAAGATCGTCTATATTAATGACTGAACTGCATTTCTATTGTTATATGAACAATTTTCAGCTTATGTCACCATATTGGTGGAAATACCATATTGAATAAACATGAGGTATCATTATTTACGAACACGATATTTTTCTCAAACAATGGAACCCAAAATGTCATTGAAACATCTACCTAAATTTAGTTAACAGTTATTATAGATAATAAATTCAAAAATGGTAATCATAGATGCTTCTGAGCAGCAAGAAGAAATTAAATATGCTTGGAAATCATGCCATTTATAAGTTAATCCAATGTAATACAAAAAGAATTTTGAATGTACTTGTATTACAAAGATAATGAACTGTTGTGTTTTATTTCAGTACATTTTACAGCATATTTTTAAGTAGTTAATGAAATTCCTTTTAATAATGTCTATATTTTCAGTGCATCCCTTTGAATGCTCTGCGCTAAATCTTTACCCATCTAAAACTCTTCATAAATTAAGCATAAAATGTCCTTAGTTGTTCTTTTTTATTTTCTTGTTAAAATATAAATCTAATAAATGGAGAGCATACAAGCCCTAATAGCTAGAGTGAGACTACTTGGATATAGAAGATAATCCAAAATCAGGAACTAACGCCTTACTTATCTCATCAACAACACTATCAGCTGAGAAAACAACAATGAAATTATCAGCTATACTGTAACGGAACTGAAATCTAAAGCAATGAAACTAGGAATTCAAGCATACTCTGAACCAAAAAAGGAACAACTTATTTCATTGATTAATTACGATTTTGAAAATTTTTATTCAACAACTGAAAAGTATGGAAATAAACTCCTCAATCCTATTAAAAAGAATAATAAGTCGAACAAAGCTGAATGAAAGTTTATACCAAGACATTACACATTGTCTCACGATTTTATGAGAGAAGTTGAGGATAGAACAAATTTTGAAACTACATTAATAACAAAAAATTTATTTGAAGATTTTAAGAGAAAATTTCATGGCTGAATAAATTGGAGTACAATATCACAAACCAACTTAACTAAAAATCTGATAAGTGAATTTCATGATAAATTAAATGGGACATATATACCAAACAAAAAATTATCTGAATTATTTATAACAGAATTTCGGATTAAAATAAACTGGAAAAATATATCATCTACACAGAAACTGTCTCAAAATTTTATTAGAGAATTTTGGGACAAGTTAGACTGGCAAAATATGTCAAGTGCGTAACAATTCTCAGAAAATTTTATGAGAAAATTTCAAGAAAGAATAAATTGGAATACTCTATCAGTAATGCAAATTTTATCTGTTGATTTTGCGAAAGAATTTCAAGATAAATGAGATTGGGAAGCTGATCAATTATTGTCTGAAGATTTTATAATAGAATTTAAAGATAAACTTTTATGGGATGCCGTTTTGGAATGTCAAAATTTATCAGCATCATTCACACAAAAAGTAATATAGCCCACAAAATAATGCAGTAGCCTTAAGGCAGCGTTTGTTCTATGCGTTTACTCGATGAAAACCGTAAATTTCGAGAAAAGGAAAGTCAACATATGTTCAATATAAAATGTGTTGATAAATGATTAAAAGATTATTCTTCTTGTACAGTGTGTAGAAATGTTATTAAAAGACTGTAATGCTAAAAATTCTGTGTCTAGTGAAGCGAAAGCTAAAGCAATCTTAGACTGCAACAAAGATTTGATATATCACTAAGAAGTAATTCTAGCGTGCGATCACTCAAAACATAAAAATAATTACTACAGCAATGTGGAAATTTTCTTTCGTACTTGGGTACAAATTTATCAAAATAGGATTACAACTAAGTCTTAACATTCCTTCAAAATTGGGATGTCTGTTGTCAATTTTTGAACTACCGATATAATAATTATATTCAGAAATTTTGTCAAATAATCTTAGAGAAACAAATGCTAGTCTTAACCCGTTGATTGCTGCGGGCGTGTTAACTCATCATGCCTCGCCGTTGCCCTGGCGCACCTGACAGCGCTAAGGATGTGTTAACGCGTCCCGCGCCGGCGGCCTTTTCATTGCTAGGGACGAGTTTAGACGCGCTGTCACAGCTACCTGAGCGCTACGGACGTGTATACACGCAGAGCTGTCTTTCCACCCTGCTCTTGTAGTTACTGTTCAGTGGTCTGACTGTTGGAGAGTGCGTATATCATTGTTGCTGTGTTCGCTCTTTGCCGAATTCGACTTAGATTCCTGTATTTTCGTCGGTTTTCTTGTTTTCTACGTGAGAAATGTCACGTCGCCGTGGTTGCACATATAAAGAAATCCTGGATATGGTCACTAAGAGCGACAGTCAGTGTGAATCATCTGATGTTGCTAACAGTGATGAGTCTTCAACAGGATCTCGAAGCTGTAGTCCTCAGCCCTTTACATCAGAGGGGAGAGCAAGTATTACAGTCAGCAGTTCCACTGAATCCGAGGAATCAGGAAGTGACAGTGAAACGATTCAGAAAAAAAGCGCGCTTAAGCGGCACATTTGACTTGAAAGAAACCGATCTCCAGCCTTTAAACCAATACTTTGATTACTCGAGTTCAGGACACAAATGTCAGTTACATACTGACCCAATCATTCTTCCATTTTTGTGATAATTATGTTTCAAGAACTGTTGCAATTTATTGCAGACGAAATAAATCATTTTTACGTTTACACCAGAGAAAATACTAGAGAATCTGTGAATTCTCGACTTTCAAAGTGGAAAGGCACTGGATTTGAGGAAATGTATTGGTTTTTCGCTGTTTGCCTTCTAATGGCGCAAGTTAAGAAATGGTTGAAACAGAGATGACTGACAGAAATACTGGCGAAAAAATAAACAAACGGCAGTTCGAGTATGGGTGCAATTGACCGTTGTCTATGTTACTGAGCTCAGTGGGGCCAGTGCGTAAGACTGTAAAATGGTATAAGAAATATTTTTTTCACATTCTGGATTTGTGCATTCTAAATGCTCATGCTCTCCACCATTCGGTAACAGGGCGAAAAACGGCACTGCCAGAGTTTCACCTCTCTCTCGTAAGGGAGATTTTAGAAAAATATCCTACAAAACGGAGAAAACCTGGTAGGGGGAGGCGCTACGATGACGAGAATCCTCTGCGATTCACAGGGATACATTTTCCTGCTGTTATCGTGAGTGAACATTCGCAGGAAAGTTCGCTAATCCGCAGATGCGTGGTTTGCACGAAACAGAAAGTGCGCCGGGAAACTAGTTACCAATGCAAAACTTGCAACGTTCCATTACGTATTGCACCCTGCTTTGACACTTATACAAAGAAGCATTACTAATCATTTGGAACTAAGTCTGAGAAAATTTATTGACGCTTCTGAATGAATTACTAAAAAAAAGGCAAAAATGTAAAAAAAAGAAAAGTAAATCTATTTTTTAGTTCGCCACTGCTGGTCCAAAGCCCGAATCGAAAGGAAGGGTGGGAAATAGAAGCAACAGGTGTAAACTTATTCAAACGAAGCCTGACTTCTTCATTTGTAGCAGTTTACTGGCAAATGAACGGACTTGGTGATTGAGATGGCGCAATATCTGTACTATGGCAAATGTAATTACGCCGAGTACATTGCGCCAGTATAACAAAACCCATACATTAATCTGCGTACGATACATTTAAATTATTAACACGTAACATGGACAGTTATTTTCTTTTATCCTTAGTAGTACAAATGTGGATAACACTGGGTCTACTTGTAATAAGCATGTTTTCCATAACTGATTTAGACGTCTTTGATCAACGAGAAACAACATGCCAAAGTTGAAACTCTTTCTCAGTGCGATTTTTCTTGCTAATTTGCCTCTGTTGTTATCCAATATTGAAAATTAAACTCATGGTTCTGGGAGCGTGGGAGCTTAAAATTTGTTGTTCGAATGAGACTGGCTTTGAAGCATTAATAGAAAACGGTATTTGAAAAAGAAGTATCGAATACACTCTTCTTTCAATTTTTCATAAAAATAAATATGTTTTCGATTAATTTGTATGTAGATTATTGGAAAATAGTAGGGGGATAAAAATTTTTATTCCTTATCGTTGTGCAGTCAGTCTATTGCACTCTAAATTTCGTCATGCGCTCGCACTACTAGTCATGCTAACCCAAAGTTTACATTGTTTTCAGGCCTGATTTTCGCGCCCAACTTTCATTCCAGTTCTACAGCTTGGTATGTTTTACGGAGCATAGTTTTTTAGCAAACTCGGAACGAAAATATCGCATTTTTGCCGTTTTTACAAATTCTTCAGTTTTTGTGCTTAATTCATTCAGTATTGAAAAGTGCTATGGAAATGAAACTTTATATTTAAGAACCTTGCGTTGTTAGGTTACTACATGTCAAGTTTCACGTTTGTCATAGCATTAGTTCAGGAGATGCAAGAAGGCAAACTTCGAAATTGTTTCGGGCGCCTATTGTTTTGGCCGATTTACCTACAATTTTCTGGCTGAATATGGCTCGTAAAATTATTTTCATTATTATTCTTAAGAGAACGCATAAAGTTGTACAAGGTGGCCAAATTTTACTTCTTTACAAAAACTACTGCCCGAGATATTACAGCTCAAAATCGTCAAAAGTTCACGCTGCAGCGCGCAAATCGTATTCAGCCGAGAAATGTTCAGCAAAGGGCGGGTTGAGCAACGCGGGCCTATCCGGCCCGGCGGCGGCTCCGTGAAACAGGCACGTAGCCCAGGTAGACGGATTACGGAGCAGGCCGCGGCGCCTCAGTGCGCCAAGCGGGTGGCGTGCCTTCAGCAGCCAAAGGGTTAAATCTTCATTAGTTGTTTGATAAACAATATCTTGATCCCTTTCTTCCATTATATTATTTCTTGTTGTTAATATTTATGTAGATTTATTAAAATACTCTTCCGATTTTTGTATGTAATTATCTTTAATTTTGTTTAGATCTTTTAAATGATATACTTGAATTTCATTATTCTTTCTTTATAATATGTTACATCTCCATAGAAATACCTTGCATCTTCCTTTATCGTATATTCATAATATTTTGTAATTTAAGGCAAAAATTCACTAGCAACACCTTTTTTCAAATAATTTTGCTTCTTCGTTTTGTGATTTAACCCTTTTAGACCCACTGGCTACAATTATGTGTATTAAAATTTATTCTGTGTTACCTGCAACAAGAGTAGTTTTTCCCAGTGGCAACCTGTAGTACACATTTGTGAATATTCAACCTTTTCATCACGTGCTAGTGCTTCTAACTGTTGGGTCTTACTATGACAATATTGGCAAGTCACTGTAGCGGTGCATAGCAGCTTGTGACCACCAGAATACATGGATGTGGTTGGTTCCCCGTATTCCCCTGCATAAGTGGTTATTGTTATTTGGCATTTTAATTATTGATTACTCATTTTATTATATATTACAGTAGAGAATATTTCGTAATTAGTTGTTTTAGTCAATAAAATTAATCCAGATGTACAAGTATGTTTTGAAAATTGGTACTTATTGTTGTGTTAATATTGCATATAAAATGATTAGAAAATCAACTAAGAGCATTACCACATAAAAAAACATTTCCTTTCCTCCAGAAGAAATTCAGATCTATGAGGGCTAAGCATTAAAGAATTTAGAGAGATTAATTGGTAAATATTGTATGAGATTGTGAATTGTGAGGGATCGCTGGATCGGGAATCCCTTTAAAATCAGCAAGATATACCTTACGTTCACCATCTACATGTTTCTGGATAGCATTTAGACACTTCTTATTTTCAAAAATTCCAGCAACATTCTTAGACCTAAACAAAAGATTAATCATTTTATCAGTCATCACAAATACTTGCTTTCCATTGTGTGTAAGCTTGTTCTTGATGAAGCAACTGCTAAGGCCAGCTTCAGACTGTGCTAGATTTGTGAACAACTCCCCAAGATACACAAACGATATGTGGAATATACAAAAGATGAAGTGACAAAGTTGTGTTATGATACACATGTCAAATTTACTTTTGTTACAATTAATCCCAGAATACCCAGAGTCATTATCTAGTACAGGATTACATAATGATTTTGTATTAAATCGTTTAGTAAACACATACTCATACAGAACATATATGTATCTTTTCGATGCAGAGGTGGATGAATGCAGTATAAAGAATGAAATCTGTGGCAATATACACATACGATTTTCTATACTGCCTACAGGAATAAATTCTGCAGTCAGATTCACTAATGGTATGTTATATTTTCCCAGACTAGTACATTCTACCAATGTAATGAATTCATAGAAAAGGTAATTAGAGGCGGAACATCTGAAATATCTTTAGTTGCTATTAATTGCAGTATGTCATCATCATTATCTTCACTAGTACATATGTTTTACACTTTTCTAATAAGTATTTTCCTCCTTAAATGGAAGTGACAAGCTGTATAAAACTCAAAATATGTAAACATTGCAAAACTGAGACGTCAGTTGATAATATTACTTCACAGAAATACATAAAATATGGTTATGGCACAATAAATAAACAATGTACAAATGAATACTGAAGACGGATATGTAACAGCAAGCAAATACCTTCGATATGTGGAAAAAACAATAGTGTGGCCGCGTAGGGAACCGAAATGGTATTCTGGGAGGAGCCTTTCTGTGCTGTTGTCCCTATAGATACATATCAGTGATAGCATCTAAAACAGCTTAGTTGTCAATAGCTTATTGGAGATCGGTCATTTTTGCCAGCTTCGAATGTTTTTGGAGATCGGTCATACTTTCCACCTTCGGATGTTCGACGATCTCAGCATGTTTCCAGCCTATCGGGTATTCTCCTGAGTTGGATACTCGAGTGAACGTTATTACTAAATGGTCAGCTGCTACAGTTAGTAGGTGTCTTAGTAGGAGATTAGTAAGTGCAGGACTCTTACTTCTTTGACGTCGAGGGAGTTTTACTGTTTCTAGATTTTTTGCTGTGTTATTGGTTCTATATCATCTCGTTCATCTAGGAATATTGTAAGGCGTTTATATACACGTTCGACATGCTGTGGACGCAATAGATCTGTAATCGGCGTAAAATTACAAGGTAATGTCAGCTTGGACTTTCGCTTTCGCATCAGGTTTACAGGCGGCGTTGTTGTGAACTAGAAGCGGTAGCATTTTGCTTGGCCTTTTATGAACGGACGCTTCTGTTTCCAAACCATTCCACTTTTAAGCGACAGGTTGATAAGACTGTCTGTCCCTGATTGAATTCTGTCTTCATCCACTGCAGCTTTAATTTCCCTCCTCATGCTGTTCAGTAATCGCTTGGTGTCCGGATCAGTTAACGTTTTTTAATGGCGTTTAGCATGTGAGGGTTGGACAGGCTGTCTATGCCTTCTGTTTTCTTCATCTACTTGTGCTGGAGCGGTGTCAAGGGCGGCCGAGAGTGTCCTTGCATTACATGTTGAAAACTGCATGTTCTCCGGCTTTTTGAGGGTTGGGAACGTCTTCGATCTTTGTTGATTAGTTTCCCATCGTACGGTCAAGCATCAAGCACCGTGCGTCTTGTTGGCACGGCATCGGCCTCCAATTCGAATATTATCGGTACATGGTCCTACATACTCAACATGACATCACATGGTAGTGAGTTTGCAGTGCCTATATTAAAGACTTCTGGGCTTCCTCCATTTAGTGGGATAAGACGTGGAATGATGTGGGTCGATGGTGATGGCGTCGTTTATTCCCACGACTCTCCGAAGCCGGCGGTCATTTGTTTTTCTTACCTGAAAGTCGAAATGATGTTTCTGCATTAAAATCTCCACTGATCATGCAATGCTAAGTGAATCGCAATGTTAACGGGATCGAGAATTTTCTTGGCGCCTGTATTAGTTTATAACGGCCCTGAGATGATTCCTACTCCAGTCGCTTCTGTTGTCTCCAGGGCAGGTAGTTGCGGGACATAGTGACTTTGTGTAAGTAGCGGTTTTACTGCCTCTAGTTGGACGATAATTTGCGTAACAGCTATAATTTGCTACGCTACCTTTGACACCAAACATTTTTTCCGCTTTCCCTTAAATGAGCCTCTGTGACGAGACATATATCGACCTGTTCTCAGGTAAGAAATTCTCAGAATTGTCCAGATCAGTTCAATGCGCCATTTGCATCCCACAATTACTACCTACGTTCAAAGAACTTCGAGCATGATATTCTATGTGTACCTGAGAAGTTAGCTGTACAACTAAAGATAAGCTTTTGCTGGTTATTACTTTATTACAGTTTAAGTATGAGGTAGTGCTATTTAGTTTACTGTAAGAGTACCGTCATGTGTGACAAATGTGAATAATGCTGTAGGTTAGCTGGTGTGGGAGAAACGTGTCAGGAATGTGGGTTGGAGTTTCACTGTGGCGACTGCAGCGAAGAAAACACAAATGTCAGATGAGGCTATTCAATGGAGCTGTAGATTATATAGGCGAGACAAGAAAATCGTGGAATGGAGAAGAAAGATTTGCGCCCTCCAGACAGAATAAGAAGTGATATATTTTGAATTACATGGGCTCAATTGAGAAAGAGACAGTGGCAGCTGGGAGAGGGTGATCGTTAATAGGCAAAAGCAGTAAACCCCAGAAATCAGATTTTAGAAGATTCCAAAGCAGTCAATTCGACTTAACACACGCAGCAGAAGATCCTCAACCATGTTTTCAGCTTAATAGGGTGCACCATAGTTGTCGGACCGACGTTAAGGCTAGATCAGTAGAAAAGTCATGCAGAAAGGAAAGAGTGTTGCTAGAAATGATCAGTCCTTAACTCAAGTTTATATGGATTTGCTACTAAATTTTTATACTCTTTGTATACTATTTCGTTATCTTTGCATGTTATTTGTTCAATTCCCTTTATTTTATTAGTTCTTTATCTAAATATGCAGCAATTTAGTTTAACGAAATTTTTTGCTAATAGAAATTTAGAAAATTGACTTCTTATATACCTGCTAAATGACCTCAGGATCTTGTTCCAATAATTTTCCTTCTAAAGCTGTAGAATCTCATGATATTATGGAAAAAAGATTCTCTTATTCATTTCAATATCCATAATTTTTTTCCAAATGGATAAGAAAGGATGGTTGCTATGCTACTTTTCAGTTACTTTAAAAACTGTAGCTGTTGGTGAATATTAATGAAATTAATAAACATTTCCAAAAATAACAAATAAAATTCCAAAAAGTAAGTAAAATATGTAACTTATTAAGTCAATAAATTTCAGCTATCTTATAATTCTAACAGAATTACAGAAACCTTAGCTCCATTAGACAATTCTATAAATCGAAGTAATTCTCCATGACTGATTCACCCTCCTAACTAAATATACAGAAGACTACAAAGAATTAAAGTATAAGAAGTTGTACTCTTACACGCAAATACAGATTTTATTAATGAAATTGGTTTATATTCTAAATTCTAATAAGAACCAAAACTTTTGAAATAAATTAAAGATGCCTATATTTATTTAGAAATTATTAAATTTATTGATTATTTCTATTAAAAATCTATATTATATTTCGAAAATTATAGATATATCTAAAAACTACATAATAATAAAATTCAAATTACAATTTTTACTGTGTAAATAAGAGCTGCAAATATAAAAAATGATTTATAGTTATTGAAAATTTACATAACGACAATTTAATTGCAAATATTGATTACATATACTTTTCAAAAGATGAATAAAAAAGATTAATGAAATTGAAATAAACAACACAATCTTTTTGCGATAATATTATGACTGTTAAAGTAACAAATTCTATAGATTTAAGGAAAATTGTTATAAAAATGCTTGTGGATCATTTAACAGTAGCTTAAAAGGCAAATTTTCTAAATTATCATTAGCAAACTGTTATATTAATTCCAAATTGCCACAAATTTAAAACAGAAATGCTAATATAATAAATGTAGTTGAACAATTTATATGCAAAGTTGGAAATAATTGAACAATTAATATGCAAACATAGGGAATTAATATACGAGAAATATAAAATCCACTAGCAATTTCACATAAAATTGAATTTGCAGATGTAACACTACTAACATTATTAGAAGAAATGCCAGATATATTAGCACAATTAGCTACTGAATATTATAATATGCTTGATTTAGTTATACCGTAAGATCTTTCAGAGGTTCCTAACATAGTAGAAATGACTTATTATTCGTTAAACATTTTAACTTCTGCAAACAAAATGGAATACAAAAAGCTTCTATAATTATAGTAGATAATGATGAAACTGTTGGAAAAGATTGTTTAAAATTGGTAATTCATAGTTACAGAATAAAAATCTATAGTGAATTTGTTTGTCAGATCACAATTCCTGCAATAAATAAAAGCTTAGCTAATCATATTGTAAATATTGCTAACTGTCTTGATAAAAGATTAAAAGAAACACTTTTTTTCAAATTCAGGTAAAATAATTGAATTATGAAGTTAGAAGCAACGATTTATAATTATATTAGTGAAAATTTAAAAAATAGTAAAGAATTGAAACCTATATATGATTGCATAAAATTACAAAAACGAAATTAAGAATAATTATACACAATTTTATTCTGTTCCTATATATAAATATGGAATAAACTAATAACTTCATTGCAAAAGATTCATTCATTTCATATTAATTCTGTTTTACGGTATATTTAGTATGGAGTTTATACATATCAAATTTAATAATAATACAAATAAAATTACCACATAATAAAGAAGAGGAAATAAATTAATATAAATTATGAAATATCTTCTTTTAACTTTAACCTTTTACCAGTGAATTTTATTTAGGTTGAAGAAGCAACAGATAGTTAATATCTGTAAAATATTAATATTTTATAAGACAAGTAATAACGTAGTTTTCTAAATTCAGTATTCTACTTCCTACTACTCCTGAAGACAGAAATTTAAACGATTTTTTATTAATAGAAACAAACGAGATTCTTCCTACAATTTGATTTGACAATGGGCTCTGCTTCCAAGGCACCCTAGACTTTCAAAGAAGGTCTAGGCTGAATAGCATGTAAATATCCAGATCATGCAATACTAGATGGAGGCCACTGTAACCTATCAAATATAGACTGGTATGTCAATGAATTCATTGTGGGGGGTACAGGTAGACAGACACGCAAAATACTTTTGAATGCATTTTCTGAAATCTGTCTTGAATAGCTAGCTCAAATGTCCACATTCAGTGGAAATATCTTAGACCCCGTAGCTACATATAGGCCACAGTTAATCTACAATGTCAGTATGGAAACAAGAATTAGTGCTCGTGTTGTTATTATAGCAATTATGATTACAAAAGTTAATAAATCAGTGAAGAAGACTAGGAGAGTGTTTCTGCCAGAGAGAGCAGATAAGCAGTAATTTGTATCTCACTTAGGTAGGAACTGGATTCACATAGTTCCAATAAGATGGATATAGTGGAATTATGAGCAAAGTTCAAGTAGACTATAAATCGTGGTCTGGAGATTTGTCTGCCTAGTAAGTGGATAAAGGATGCGAAAGACCCACCAAGGCCTAATAATGAATATCAGCAGATATTGAGGAACCTGAGGTTGTTGAACTCTCGGTTTAAAAGTGAATGCACAAATGACGACAAGCGAAGATTTGTAGAAATTTGGGCATCTATGAAAAGATCTATGCCTGAAGCATACAACAACAATCACTGCCACACCTGCGCAAAAGATCTTGCCGAGAACCCAAGGAATTCTGGTCTTACGTAAAATCGCTAAGTGGGTCAAAGGCTTCCATTCAGTCCCTTGTTGACCTGTCTGGTGTGGCAGTTGAACATAGCAAAATGAAACCCGAAGTTTTCAGTTTCACGTTCAGGAAGTGGTTCACATGGGACAATCGTGCAAACACAACCATTTGACCATTGGACAGACTCCTGTATCGACGACATAGTAATAAGCACCACTGGTGAGAAACAATGGCTTCTTTTCGGGCGGACTGACCTGTGTATGATGCTGGCATCGTGTGGATTTTCTTTAACTGTTTTGGCATTCTCATGGACAATCCTCACTTGCTTAAAAACACGCAGTGACGCGTGGCGCCTTAGTTTTCTGTGGTTTCTCGTCGCGGTAACTGCGTTTTCCAATAAATATGTGAAACTTTTTGACCAGTTGTGAGATCGAGAAACTATTGAACGTACTATTTGAAGACTATGTTTCCCAAGTGGTCGCCTTTGAAAGCAAGCAAAGAGATTATGTTTCTGAATCACACTCGAATACGAAAATATTATTATATTAGTATTACTGTTCCATCTACCTGTATTATTTTGTTTGATAAGTCAACCATGTAAGTTACCTTTCAATTGCATTTTCAGAAGAATTTCTACCTCAAAAAATACATAATATGGTATACTTCCTAATAATCAAATCAGTACTTCGTATGAAGTGCTGTCTCTACAGCCACCATGTAAGAGAAGATGTACCAATGTTGCAAAACAGTCAGATGCGGAATTAGAATGGACTGCATTCGACGTGCAACCGTTATTGCCTGAGCTCGAAACAGAAATTGGGTGTGTGGCAGCGTTCTGGACATTTTATCAATTTTTCCTCACTAAATCAATAATAAAGCACATCAAGGTATAAACTAAGAAGTATGCCGAAACGAGAAATAATAAGGGCAAGGGCTGCCATTTGGCAAAATATCTTCTTCAATAAGGTGAGTAGTTTGCAAAGTAGGGGATATGCCAGAGTGTTTCAAACTGTGCCATATAAGGATAAATTGTCGTTAATTTTAGTAACAAGAATGTACAAAGAAATTTTACATTTATTGAAATTTATATAAAATCATAAACAAATTAGTAATAAATGTGCTTCATTTTGTAGTTAGATTAAAGAAGAACCTTTCGACCTCCAGAATTTGTACCAATGTTTGTAAATAAAGTTATAAGACTGTTACGGTAAGTACTGAAAGATATACCAAAAATGCCTCTAATGCTGTGATAAGCATGCTGCAAAGGCCCTGGGACTCATAACATGGACGACGTCGATTAAGTAACATAACTAATTACCTACTTGGTGCATATGAATTATTTGCAGGGGCAAGTTATCAGAAGGTCACATGGTGTGAGGTCAACGTGACCCTGCAACATGGGATAGTAGAAGGAACAAGAAAAGAGAAGATGTGTCAATCAGCGAGCAGTCATGGTGCATTGTGAGCAGAGGTTCACTCTGGTTTCTGGCTCAAATCCCTCACTCACCATCTGTCAGCTCATTTTGGCCAGTGTCACATTACATCTGTGCATATCATATTGAAGGTCACTGGCGACACATGGCAAAGTCACGTGGGGGAGAGGAGGGGAGGGAAACGAACCATACGGAGGGGGTGGAGGGGAAGGGGAGGTCATCAAATGGAAACTGAGCTCCCTCCTATCCTTCCTTTTGCTCTCATCCAACAAGAATCATTCGAGTTCTGTACTCTGCAATGAGACGGCCCTTTGATCAATTTCTTTATTGCTGCAAGAAATTATTCCAATTACATGAAACAATCGCCTCCCTGACACGTTGCCGACATCACACGAGCATTATGCTGGTGCTGCCTATGTCAGTGATATAATGCGCTGTTACCTGTGCTGTATCACAATTGTAACATTCCCTTGACCTTAGTGTACACGCTTGCTGTGGTTTTTCTGTAGCTGTAGCGTCATGCCGCGCTACTCTGACACGCTACTGGCTTGAAATTTTGCGAACATATGGAGATGATGCGCTGTGTGCGTGATAATTCTGCCCTTTGCACACACAGGAATTACGGTTTTCTGCAAGTGTAGCATTGCAAGCAGCTCTATGAGATGAGGCCAGTGCATGCAGACATGTGTTGTGTCATATGTGTTACACCTTAAACTAGATCGCTTTTAAATGTGTCAGCATGGTATGATGTTGGATAGTGGGTTTCATCCGGTGGCGGTATTCGAAAATACGCAGTATAGTGACACTGAAGTAGTATTCTCCCTAGATGCGTGGAATCGTTTATGTTGTGATTCAATGCAGATTGCAGCATCTTCCATGCAAACACGTTGTCCCCCCTCAGTGATACTACATGTTCACAGTATCACAGTCGGAAACATCCCATCAAAAGTTAAACTATTTAACGAGAGAGACTGCACTCATCTACAGAACCACAATTTTAAGAATTTAATATATTCCACTCCTGCATTTCAACATCCTCTTGACTGTCGGCAAAGCTGGCATACATACGTCTATCGATTACACATGAAACTGTTGGACAAACTACTGGAGATTATGCTCAAAACTCTTCGTGCATGAGGAAGAACCACTGGTCAACTTTACATCCCATGTTCCACATTGATGCAAGAAGAAACGAAATCTATGAATTAAATATGGGCATATAACTGCAATCTCAATTTAAGTACCTTTACATACTCTGCTATATGGGAGAGTTCGTAAAGCAAAAGAAGTGTAGCCACAAAAACCCCTGCATGTTAATGCAAATATATAGTCATCAGCATTACTAAGTGGATGATGCTGCTCAACCACAAGACCGTTCCAGTAAGTGACTGGCTATACAGTGATGCTGGAAACTGGGAGGAGATGCGGAATGGTTCACTACTGCCTGATAATATACGCACTTCGATTTTCAGGCCTGCAGGTTGTGAGAAAGTTAATCCTGTTCTGTCACTGTCAACAAACCCTGAGGGGATTCCCTTCGAGCATGTATATATATTTTCAAAAACGCTTTTTAATCCAGAATGAGATTTTCACTCTGCAGTGGAGTGTGCGCTGATATGAAACTTCCTGGCAGACTAAAACTCAGTTCCGGGCCGATACTCGAAATCGGGAACTTTGCCTTTGGCGGGCAAGTGTTCTACCAACTGTGCTACCCAAGCACGAGTCACGCCCCGTCCCCACAGCTTTACTCCTGCCAGTACCTCGTCTCCTACCTTACAAACTTTACAGAAGCTCTCCTGCGAAACTTGCAGAACTAGCACTCCTGAAAGAAAGGATATTGCGGAGACATGGCTTAGCCACAGCCGGGGGCATGTTTCCAGAATGAGATTTTCACTCTGCAGCGGAGTGTGCGCTGATATGAAACTTCCTGGCAGATTAAAACTGTGTGCCGGACCGAGACTCGAACCTGTCAGTACCTCGACTCCTACCTTCCAAACTTTACAGAAGCTCTCCTGCGAACCTTGCAGAACTAGCACTCCTGAAAGAAAGGGTATTGCCGAGACATGGCTTAGCCACAGCCTGGGGGATGGTAGAGCACTTGCCCGCGAAAGGCAAAGGTCCCGCGTTCGAGTCTCGGCCCGGCACACAGTTTTAATCTGCCAGGAAGTTTCGTATCAGCACACACTCCACTGCAGAGTGAAAACCTCATTCTGGAAACATACCCCAGGCTGTGGCTAGGCTATGTCTCGGCAATATCCTTTCTTTCAGGAGTGCTAGCTCTGCAAGGTTCGCAGAAGAGCTTCTGTAAAGTTTGGAAGATAGGAGACGAGGTACTCTCAGGAGTAAAGCTGTGAGGACGGGGCGTCAGTCGTGCTTGGGTAGCACAGTTGGTAGAGCACTTGCCTGCGAAAGGCAAAGGTCCCGAGTTCGAGTCTCGGTCCGGCTCACAGTTTTAATCTACCAGGAAGTTTCTTTTTAATCCAATTACGGGCTATTACATGAGATACTTCATGGTATTGATTAAGTAACCTAGCAGAAATTTAGTGAAAGCAATGATATTCCATGGCCCGAAAAAGGAAATCCATAAAGCATGTTCATTTTTGATTATGTAGTAGTGTAAGAACAAGTTCACATATGCAAATATTTTTGTTTTTGTCATCACATGAAAGATGTCATGTACTTGAGACAGATATATTCCAAGATTCAAAGTAGTTTGCGAAGGACAACGTGAATCTTATTATCGGATTCAAACAGGATAACACGAATTTAAACCATATTTCGCATGCACATGCAGGAAAGCATGCATGTGCAACATGGCGTTCAATGAAAATGTTATCATATGCACTGGTTGCTGGAATCACAGGCAATATAGGTTTCTGGTAATTGATAAAAAGAGGAAATTGATTGAAGGGCGATACAGACGAAGCTTTCGTTAGTGTCTGCTTAAAAGGTAGTATAATACTGTGCAACTATATCAGTACACTACAGTCTATACGCCAGTTTACACATATGTAATACTCTTGTTAGTAGACATGACGCACAAGCATCTAAATTTTGACAGAGAAATCGAGCCAATCAGTGCAAAGTTAATGCAACTGGGAAGGCCTATCGAGGTGGTGGATAGAAATGGTGATGTGCTGCTAGATGTTGAATGCAATTTGAACTGTATATCATCGAGAAATACGAAGAAGTTAAAACAAAACTAACAGATATTTATGGATATATCAAGGTGATAGCTAAAACACATGAGTCCCATCACCATCAGTATTCTCTGAATATATGTAACAAAGACGTTATCTCGACATCATGTCGACATCAAAGCACCAAGTTATCAAAGCATGAAAAACTATTCGATGGAAATTACGATTGCTAAACTTGGGACATTTCCAACAAGGACAGTCGCTCTCACTAATGTTTAAACCAGTAACTGGAAACACTATCACAAATCATCGATTAGGCAGAAGAGGAGAAAAGAAGGAAGCATTATTTCTGATTAAATTATCGTACACAACGATAGAGAATTAAACCATAAATGGTGCCACCAAGAATGAGCCATATCTGCTGAGTATCAACCCTATATAATTAGCTAAGGGTGCAATAGAGTTTGAGACTACTAAATATGAGAAAAGACTGGGTTTATTGAAACTGACATTCTTCAAAACTTCAAGTGCTGATAAGTGTCTGTAGAATGGAAAGCAGGCATATCCTGAAATATTTCGAAAGATTAATGCCCATAGTGAAGACAACAACCCAAAATGATGAATAAAAGATTCTAAAAGTAATAAATACGTAATAATATTATGAAACCTGCCTTAGAAAGTATATACACTGCAAGTGAAGGCACTGACTCTCAATATAAAAGACTGAGCACTCTGCCTCTTGAGTATACGTACTATGATGACTTGAATGAAATCATAGAACGCCTATTGACAGTATCAGCTGCAGCAGGGAATACAGTGCACATGAATGAAATGATATCAGTAATTTCAGAGCTTCAAGACAGGCAGTTATCCGAACTGGAAGGAAGTGTTTATAATCATATTCTTGTTCCTCTCGTTCACTTCTTATTGCTTCATACGATGAATCGTAAGTTCCACGTAAGCTACGTGAATTGATCTTATGTTCTGGACCCAGGCTCTCTCGTGAGCTACTACTGCTTGCCTTCTGCACATGACTTCAACTAAGAGGAATGAAATTACTTCAACATTCACTGCTTCCTGCCAGCTACACACTTGCACTACTCTCACCCTAATTGCACCACACTCTTGCAGAAACATTTAATTAACCTTATCTTGGCGCCCATTTAGTGCCTCTTGTGTTCCTTAAATGCAAAAAATTCTTGTACTTCTGCGGATTATGCATTCAAATTAAGACATTTTCCATCTGAACTCCCAAGTACTATTCAAACCTCAAATTCCACAATTTTGCGGATTTCAATTGCTAGCAGCTTTGTAGTTTCACGTAGGTGTGTTTCTAAGATGTCTGGCTGGATAATGAGCCTATCTTAGAGTCGATTAACGTGTTTTTCTACTTGCTCTATCCTTTCAAATGGTTCAAATGGCTCTGAGCACTATGGGACTTAACATCGAAGGTCATCAGTCCCCTAGAACTTAGAACTACTTAAACCTAACTAACCTAAGGACATCACACACATCCATGCCCGAGCCAGGATTCGAACGTGCGACCGTAGCGGTCGCGCGGTTCCAGACTGTAGCGCCTAGAACCGCTCGGCCACCCCGCCCGGCGCTCTATCCTTTGGTCCTTTTTTTCATAGCTCTTTTGTACCTCGCTGACGTCTGTCTGTAACCTAGGGATTTGTTGTAATTGTCTCGTTATTTCGTCTAGACACTTCATCCCATTAGATCCTTGTGTGTTTCTTTCATATCCTCTATCACCTCTTTAGCTTCCTCTGTTGTTCACTGCTCCAGATTTTCTAGATGTTTCTTCGTTTGATTTCTTCCTTACAGCCCGTGTGTGATCTACTTAGCAATGGAGTGGCCAGACTCTATTTGGTATCTGATGTAGTTCATCACGTTTAAATGCTCAGTTGGAAACGTCATCTATCCTCTGTCACAATTTCTCCTCTACCTTCATCTGCTCCCTTGATTTATGAATCATTATTTTCCACTAGTATTCTGTGTAATCTGGCTGGCTTCTAGTTCTCATTTGCAAAAAAAGCCCTCACTTCAGCATTTTTCATTGTCACACATATGAAAAGAACCTCTCCAAAATTACCGATGCTGGTATCAAAGCAGGTAAATCAATGTGAAGTGGAGCAGTAAACCCTCTCTGAAAACTGGAAGAGAAAGTATGTGTTAAGTATTGGTGCCAGGAACTTATTCTATGTTTGTGCTTGTACAGAAATGTAATCACAATCTACTTGTAAATCAACGGTTCTTCACTACATCACTTAATATCCTATTAATAAATCCCAACCTTGCTAAATTTTGTGTCTGCATCACAGAATATCCAAGTAATAAACACTACCCAGGCCAGGGTCAGAAAATTTATGAAAAATGCCTCATTTGAGCATGCCATATTCTAATACCTAATGAGGTTATGCAAACGATTAAAAGTCACCTTTATTACAAGTAATTGTTTCTGTACAGATTAATAGAAAAAATCGCAACATTTAATTACCCTCTTCCCGAACGTTTAACTGACACATGACATCGATTGCATGATAGACAACACTGAGAGTCTGGGAACGATTCTGTTATGGGTATGTATGACAATAATAAACCACTTGCTAACTGATTCATTATATATAACATAGCTGTGTGAATACAGTAAGTGAATGATCGAGAGAAAGGGGAGGAAGTACACGTGTACTATGTCTCTGAACTCAGACATGGTGAAACTGCCTGAGTTTACTTGAGTCTTTATTTCGACTTAAACCGTAAAAGCTGTTGTACGGTATTACTATAATTGTGATAATAATGATTTGACTGCAGACTTGTAAGTGGAGGTCACCAGAATTCATAATGTTACCAGTCTGATTGCAGATATCGCCTTCGACTCTCTCCATCTCTAAGTTCCAGACTGTCCTGCATAGGCAGTGAAGTGAAGCGAACAGTGCACTGCCTGCATCTCAAGTCGTGTATGCTGTATCAAAGAGTGAAGTGGAATGAACATCGTGCTCCCAGTGTTGGCCCTACGTGTGTTTTCGTGATAAAAGAAAAGCTGTGTCCACAGATGGCAGAATTTTTGCTAGCTTCTGCGAATAATATTTTTGTTAGTTTGCAGCTTTACTTACACCATGGACTGCGCAAAACACAATTTCCAGTTTGGTGTCTGTTAGCCCATTCTGTTCTAAGAATTCTGGGCCTTGAACCTCCATCACGAAAGCGTGTTCTTTGGTCGGCCAGTGCCCAGTCGTTTCGCATGAAAAAGAACTGCAGAATGGTACTTTGTTTATCATGAGTTTTGAGGATGTGTCTTTCTATCATCCCACTTTCATGGTGCCAGATGTTAGTCTCTGCTCTGTGTGATGAGAACGACACACAGATAGTTTGTTGTTCAAATGGCTCTGAGCACTATGGGACTTAACATCTGAGGTCATCAGTCGCCTAGAACTTATAACTACTTAAACCTAACTAAACTAAGGACATCACACACATCCATGCCCGAGGCAGGATTCGAACCTGCGACCGTAGCTGTCGCGCGGTTCCAGACGGAAGCGCCTAGTTTGTTGGAATATAATACTTGTTTTCAGACTGGGGTAAAGGTAGAAATCTGTAGATAAGTATTCCACTACTCCCTTGCTTCCACGAATTCGCCAAACGCACAATAGCTCAGAAGACAGACCATGTTTTCGTAGAAGGGCCAAACAGCACAGAAGGTCACTTCTCTGCTGGGATGATTTGTTATGATGCCGTTTCAATGGGGGGCCACTCTGTTAGTTAGCTGGCAAAAGCTGGTCCAGGCTGCACAGTGTCGACTTCCCTGAGTACATTTGCTGGGCGCCTACCTCTGTCCTTTGTCGGCTCGCCTTTCAGCTGAACGGCCTCCCTACGGTGCGTCTATGCGTCTGTAGTCTACTGGCCGGCTATCTGTGCTTCGCTCTCACAGCTCCATCAAAAATGCGTTTCAAAGCGAAATACAACTTCTACGTAACACCATATTGTTAAATAGAGAAGAAGAAGGGGATTAAGCTTACAATACCAGATGTTACTCTCTGACTAAATCAGAAAAAAATTCGCACTATGTGAACATGATTTGTCGAATTATTGATTGCATATAGTTACAGAAAAAAAAAATGAGAAGAGGCAGGTTATGGAAGGCCTTGCAATTCTCAAGTTCTTTGAGTTTGCTAGTTCCCCGAGTTGTGAAAGAGAGATTAGTGGCATCTGCCATTTGGATTGCAGAACTCGACATTACCAGTCAGGATATGATAAAAACAGTTGTTAGCAACGATTTAAAGTTCAGAATACTGTAAGAAATTATAACCCCTTCTCAGCAAATGGGTCTACATATTACCACATTTTTCAGGTAACGAATCTAGAAGTTAGAGACATTCATCAAGAAGTTACAGACAAGGTTCAAGTATTTAGCAGGGCAGTGCACTATACTTAATAGTACGTAATGGAATGCAATCGGTAGTTTTCAAGCGGAGCCTGCTAATACATTTAATCAAAAGCATAACGATCTCGGAAATGAATTTCAGGTCAAACATGATGGACTCAAAACCGAAATTCAGCATCCTGGGACATAGACTGCCGAGCTATGGGAACCAACGAGAACGTTGTTTAATGAGACTGATGATAAAATTAATGAGCAACATAGTGCAACTGCAACAGCAACAAGGAGACGGTTGTTAGTTAATCAGCGATTTTCAGCCACATTACAGTGAGCTGGAAACAGAAGTAGACTAAATTCGCTGTAAAGTTTTACATTGTGAAAATGGATCGAACTAAATATATAAAAAGTTTAAAAGGGAAGAGTTTGATGTAGCGTTACGTGTAATATATATAGTAATATTGTCAATGTGCCTCAGATGATTGTAGACTTTGGTATGATGACACGAAATTTTCAAGAATTTGAACTCAACAAGGTATCCACGCCTCAGCTTTATCAAACTGTTTAAACATGCATTTCCGAACCGTTTTACAGAATAGAATAGTTTCAGCTACATCAAATGTGCACATATCTGGGGCATCAATGTATCTGAAAATTATTCCACATACAAAAAATACGAAAATTATTCTTAAATAATGTTTGATCACGAGAAAACAATGGGACATAAAATAAAATATTCCTACACCAGCAAACTACGTAAGACATCATGGCACTTTGCGTGAGTATATGCAGAAATATTGGATTGACAATACCTACCTCGAGATTCCGGGTACAGAGGAAGCACTTGAAAAGTTGGCACTGACGCTGCACTTGAAATGGATCAGGTATAATGAATGATTGATCGAACTGAAATCCTAGCAGCAGAAGGAGAACAACAAGAAAGAAATAGCAACAATCGTCAAAATCGCTACACTGACCTGGCGTGAAGGGAATATCAGAATTACTGATAACCTAGTAAATTCGACTGACGGGACAACGGAATGTAAAGAAGGGCCGAATAATGCATTTCGAACGGATTTAAATCGAATCATAAACCAAACGGACAACTTAATCCATACGCACAGCGCAGAATTAATTGCCAGAACGTACTAGAAGCAAGTATCGTAATCCATGAGACTGTGCACTGAAAAACTAAATAAAGTTGTTTTGTAGGGCGGACAACAACAGCCAAACTTCGACATTTTTTCAAAGAAAGTTCCGCATTGGCTTTATGAATGATTTTGATTAAATCTGCGACCGGTTTCGCACCACTTATCGGAGCATCCACAGTCAGTCTGTACAAAAAATAATATAATAAGAGTTCATATAAACTATTCGATCCCCCAATTGTGAGATGTATATTAAACTTTTAAATAGCCAGCTTTTTGAATGAAGCAAGAAAGTACACACATACGCTATTTATAACATAGTAACGTTGAACATTGCCCTGTAGCCACTTCCCACCATTCACGTCCAGTACAGTAAATAAAGTTTCCGAAATGGCCCGATTCAGAAGTAACGTTACTATGAATGGGCAAGAAATTACTATGAATTGCATCAAATATGAACATATCGCAGATGTGAAGAAAGATTTATATCGAGAGAAAGAAGATATCGATAAAGAAATTTTAATGCCTTCCTTAGAAATTCCGATATGAGGGATAAGTACGAACACCTTAGTGGATTCAATGAATAAGATGACTGCTGTCTTAGAAAATTTATTTTGGTAACTGAGTAATCTGGCAGCATTCCCAAGAGTTCCTCTTAATGTTATCCGTCTTGACAGTGTTGTAGGGAATCGAAGGAAACCTACCACAAATCAGGCACTCTTAAAGCTCAGAATTTATGAAGTTCAGTACAAGTAGAGATTGCTGATTGTTGAATCTCTTAACGTCGGTTCCGTTCTCAGTATTGACTGGTTGACTCAGTTTAAATGTACTATGGCTTTTGAAGAGAGCTGTCTACGTGTGGTGCATAATAATAGAGGCAAGAGAATTAGATTTAAGGGAATCGTCAGTGAGGATGATACAGTCGCTGTATGTATCTATATGAGGCTAATGTATTTTGGGGAAGGAGAGGGAACTCTAGTTTTAAATATCTCAGAGGAGAATAGAGAACTGTTAAAGAATAATGATGATAAATATCCTCTGACTAGCATTCAAAATGAGGTTCAAACGTTAGTGGGCCTGCCTGAAGTTAAACAGGTAGAGAGACTTATTGAGGTGCTATGCCGATTTATTTTCCTAAACACTCAGTTTGTTCGAAGGATGCACCTGCAAATTAAAGGTCAATGATCATGAACCATTACACTGTGAACCCTATCTGGTACCTTTCGTCAAGGGAGAAGCCGTCAGTAAGGAAATTAAGAGCATATTGAACAATCATAAAACTGAATGGTGATATCCTAGCTTGATACACACCACAACCAGAAGGACGGCATAGTCCAAACAGTTATCGACACTCATTCAGTGAACCGCACCATTTTGCCACAAAGTAACCAACAAGAAACTATGGAATGTCTCCTACAAAAATTCAAAGGAGAAAACACTTGGTACATGAAGAAACTTGTTCAAACGAGCAGTCAACAGCAACCACTGTTAGATGACGATAACAGAAAATACACCAACTTGTTACGTAACGGAAGATGCTATCAGTTTCAAGGATGTTTCATGGTTATTCACTGTCATCAGCAACCTTTATGAGAACATGCTATTTGTTTATAGGGCAGACACAGCTAAGAAATGCATTGTTAATATTTAAGGATCTCTCTACTAAAAAGGGTTTGAACATTCTTAAATATTAACTTAATGAGAACACTTCTGGAAGAAGAATTGTTGAAACATGTAACACTTTACATATATAGTATGCCAATTAGCGCCACTTCCTGGGAAGAACTCTTTGAAATTCCATGCCAAGTACTACAAACTTTTACGAGATATGGTATAATAATCAGTTTGGACAAAGCAGAATTCGCTATATCATAGAAAAAATTCTGTGGGTATACAATTTCTCCCTGTGGAATTGAATCTGATCCGATTAAAATGGAATCAATGTGAAATTTCTCCACACTAAACGCCGACAAGATGGCGCATTTGGGAGAACGACGGTTCAAACCAGTGTCTGACCATCCTGATTTTGGTTTTCCATGATCTCCCTAAATCGCTTCAGGCAAATGCCAGGAGGGATCCTTTGAAAGGGCGCTGCCGAATTCCTTCCCCATCCTACCCTAATCCGATGGGACCAATGACTTCGCTGTTTGGTTCCCTCCCCCAAATCAGCCAGCCAACCTACCAATCTCAAACCTTATGTTGAGTTTTACAATTTCTGTCGAGGATTCATTTCAGGATACTGTGCCTCATTGCCTGTACTCGTGGAGCTTTTAAAACATTATTATTGTTGAAATGACATAATGAGCATCAAGATGTGTCTGAATCAATTAGAAAATATGGAAATTTCTAACTTAGTACATCCTGCAGCGAGTATACTCTTGATTCCGAACTGTACCAACTAACTGAAGTTAACAGAGTAATCAAGTATCATTCTCACACATTTGCAAGCAGTGTTCTTACTAACTGGGATAAAAAATACACTGTCACAGAAACCGAAATACATTGTGTTTTATGGGATTTTGAAAAGTTTCGTTTCTTATTGCTAAGCAGACATTCTATTGTTGTTAGAGATCATAAGCCACTTTCATTAATAAATTGGTAACTAGAAATTGGTAACACGGTGGCCATTAGCACTTCACGAATATTATTTGTAAATTCATTATATACCAATATCCACAAGAATCCTTGAACATATTCTCATTTCGAATATAATAAGATTTCTTGAGACTGACAAGCTTATGTCCACGAAAAAGTGTCGGTCGTGCAAAATTCAGCTTTCCCTTTTATCACACGCTATACTGAGAGCTGTGGATTAAAGGCAACATACAGATTCCATATTCCTAGATTCCCGGAAAGCATCAGAGACGGTGCTTAATTCCAGGTTGTTAACGAAGGTATAAGCAGGTGGAAGAAGTTCGTGGATATGTGAGGGGTTCGAAGACATCTTAAATAATAGAACCCGCTATGCTGTTCTCGCGGCGAGTGTTCATCGGAGACAAGGGTGTCATCAGGAGTTCCTCAAGGAAGAGAAGACCACAGCTCTTCTCTATATACATTAATGATTTGGCGGACAGGGTGGGCAGCAATCTGCGGTTGACTGCTAATGATGCTGTGGTGTACTGTAAAGTGTCGAAGTTGAGTGGGTGTACGAAGATACAAAACGACTTAGAAAAAAATTTTTAGTTGGCTTGAAGAATGGCAGCTAGCTGTAAATGCGTAAAAAAGTAAGTTAATGCGGATGGGTAGGAAGAAGAAACCCGTAATGTTCGGATACAGTATTACTAGGGTCCTGCTCGACACAGCCAAGTAGTTTAAATATCTGGGCGTAACATTGCAAAGCGATATGAGGAGGGACGAGCATGGGACAACTGTAGAAGCGAAGGCGAATGGTCGACTTAGGTTTATTGGGAGAATTTTATGTAAGAGTGGTTCACCTGTAAAGGAGACCGCATATGGGACTCTAGTCCGACCTATTCTTGCGTTTTACTCAAGTCTTTGGGATCCGTACCAGGTGGTATTGAAGGAAGCCATTCAAGGAAGTCACAGCCAGACTGTCAGATTTGTTATTGGTAGGTTCGAACAACACGTAAGTGTTACTGAGATGCTTCGGGAACTCAGATGGGAAACCCTAGAGAAAAGGAGACGTTCTTTTCGAGAAACGCTATTGAGAAAATTTATAGCTCACTACCGAAAGATTCTACTGCTGCCAACATACATTGCGCATAAAGGCCATGGTGATAGGATACGAGAAATTAGGCCTCATACAAAGTCGTATAGATAGTCGTTTTTCCCTCGCTCTATTTGTGAGTGGAACAGGAAAGGAAATGACAAGCAGTGGTGCAGGGTACCCTCCGCCACGCACCGTACGGTGGCTCGCGGAGTGTCTTTGTAGATATACATCTAGATGTAGAAGATGTCAAAATATTGTACCGTATACTCTTCACCTACCCCCATGAAACATGGACCTTTCGGTTGGTGAGGAGGCTTGCGTGTCTCAGCGATACTGATGGCCGTACCGTAGGTGCAACCACAATGGAGGAGTATTTGTTGAGAGGCCAGACAAACGTGTGGTTCCTGAAGAGTGGCAGCAGCCTTTTCAGTAGTTGCAAGGGGAACAGTCTGGATGATTGACTGATCTGGCCTTGCAACACTAACCAAAACGGCCTTGCTGTGCTGGTACTGTGAACGGCTGAAAGCAAGGGGAAACTACAGCTGTAATTTTTCCCGAGGGCATGCAGCTTTACTGTATGGTTAAATGATGATGGCATCCTCTTGGGTAAAATATTCCGGAGGTAAAATAGTTCCCCATTCGGATCTCCGGGCGGGGACTACTCAAGAGGACGTCGTTATCAGGAGAAAGAAAACTGGCGTTCTACGGATCGGAGCGTGGAATGTCAGATCCCTCAATCGGGCAGGTAGATTAGAAAATTTAAAAAGGGAAATCGATAGGTTGAAGTAAGATATAGTAGGAATTAGTGAAGTTCGGTGGCAGGGGGAACAAGACTTCTGGTCAGGTGACTACAGGGTTATAAACACAAAATCAAATAGGGGTAATGCAGGAGTAGGTTTAATAATGAATAAAACAATAGGAGTGCGGGTAAGCTACTACCAACAGCATAGTGAACGCATTATTGTGGCCAAGACAGACACGAAGCCCATGCCTACTACAGTAGTACAAGTTTATATGCCAACTAGCTCTGCAGATGATGAAGATATTGATGAAATGTATGATGAGTTAAAAGAAATTATTCAGGTAGTGAAGGTAGACGAACATTTAATAGTCATCGGTGACTGGAATTAGACAGTAAGGAAAAGGAAGAGAAGGAAACGTAGTAGGTGAATATGGATTGGCGCTAAGAAATGAAAGAGGTAGAATTTTGCACTGAGCATAGCTAACACTTGGTTCAAGAATCATGAAAGAAGGTTGTATGCATGGAAGAACCCTGGAGATACTAGAAGGTTTCAGATAGCTTATGTAATGGCAAGACAGAGATTTAGGAACTAGATTTTAAATTGTAAGACATTTCCAGGGGCAGATGTGGACTCTGACCACAGTCTATTGGTTATGAACTGTAGATGAAAACTGAAGAAACTGCAAAAAGGTGGGAATTTAAGGAGATGGGACCTGGTTAAACTGAAAGAAACAGAGGTTTTACAGAGTTTCAGGAGAGCATAAGGGAATAATTGACGGGAATGGGGGAAGAAATACGGTAGAAGAAGAATGGGTAGCTTTGAGGAATGAAATAGTGAAGGCAGCAGAGGATCAAGTAGGTAAAAAGACGAGGGCTAGTAGAAATCCTTGGGTAACAGAAGAAATATTGATTTTAATTGATGAAAGGAGAAAATATAAAAACGCAGTAAACGTCTCAAAAATGAGATCGACAGGAAGTGCAAAATTGCTAAGCAGCGATGGCTAGAGGACAAATGTAAGGATATAGAGGCTTATCTCACTAGGGGTAACACAGATACTGCCTACAGGAAAATTAAAGAGAGCTTTGGAGAAAAGAGAGCCACTTGTATGAATATCAAGAGCTCAGATGGAAACCCAGTTCTAAGCAAAGAAGGGAAAGCAGAAAGGTGGAAGGAGTATATAGAGGGTCTGTACAAGGGTGATGTACTTGAGGACAATATTATGGAAATGGAAGAGGATGTAGATGAAGATGAAATGGGAGATACGATACTGCGTGAAGAGTTTGACAGAGCACTGAAAGACCTGAGTCGAAACAAGGCCCCGAGAGTAGATAACATTTCATTAGAACTATTGACGGCCTTGGGAGAGCCAGTCCTGACAAAACTCTACCATGTGTTGAGCAAGATGTATGAGACAGGCGAAATACCCTCAGACTTCAAGAAGAATATAATAATTCCAATCCCAAAGAAAGCAGGTGTTGACAGATGTGAAAATTACCGAACTATCAGTTTAATAAGTCACAGCTGCAAAATACTAACGCTAATTCTTTACAGACGAATGGAAATACTGGTAGAAGCCGACCTCGGCGAAGATCAGTTTGGATTCCGCAGAAATGTTGGAACACGTGAGATACTAATGACTCTACGACTTATCTTAGAAAATAGATTAAGGAAAGGCAAATCTAAGTTTCTAGCATTTGTAGACCTAGAGAAAGCTTTTGACAATGTTGGCAGGGGTAAAATACAGGGAGCGAAAGGCTATTTACAATTGGTACAGAAACCAGATGGCAGTTATAAGAGTCGAGGGACACGAAAGGGAAGCAGTGGTTGGGAAGGGAGTGAGACAGGGTTTTAGCGTCTCCCCAATGTTATTCAATCTGTATATTGAGCAAGCAGTAAAGGAAACAAAAGAAAAATTCGGAGTAGGTATTAAAGTCCACGGAGAAGAAATAAAAACGTTGAGGTTCGCTGATGACATTGTAATTCTGTCAGAGACAGCAAAGGACTTGGAAGAGCTGTTGGACGGAATGGACTGTGTCTTGAAAGGTGGATATAAGATGAACATCAACAAAAGCAATACGAGGATAATGGAATGTAGTCGAATTAAGTCGGGTGATGATGAGGGAATTAGATTAGGAAATGAGACACTTAAAGTAGTAAAGGAGTTTTGCTATTTGGGGAGCAAAATAACTGACGATGCTCGAAGTAGAGAGGATTAAAAATGTAGGCTGGCAATGGCAAGAAAAGTGTTTCTGAAGCAGAGAAATTTGTTAACATCGAGTATAGATTTAAATGTCAGGAAGTCGTTTCTGAAAGTATTTGTATGGAGTGTAGCCATGTATGGAAGTGAAACATGGACGATAAATTGTTTGGACAAGAAGAGAATAGAAGCTTTTGAAATGTGGTGCTACAGAAGAATGCTGAAGATTATATGGGTAGATCACATAACTAATGAGGAGGTATTGATTAGAATTGGGGAGAAGAGGAGTATGTGGCACAACTTGACTAGAAGAAGGGATCGGTTGGTAAGACATGTTCTGAGGCATCAAGGGATCACAAATTTAGCACTGGCGGGCAGCGTGGAGGGTAAAAATCGTAGAGGGAGACCAAGAGATGAATACACTAAGCAGATTCAGAAGGATGTAGGTTGCAGTAAGTACGGGGAGATGAAGAATCTTGGAAAGGATAGAGTGGCCTGGAGAGCTGCATCAAACCAGTCTCAGGACTGAAGACAACAACAACAACAACTCTTTCAAGACTATCAAAGGAAAATGAAGCTATTAATGTTGCTGTCCACAGGCAGAAGGACGTGACAACTTCCACGTCAGTTACACTCATTTCGGACCACATAAAAGAAATTTAGAAGAGGCAAGCAAGTGCAGTTTTCAACAGCATTACCGGGAAAGTAATAGTATTGTTAAAGTCTTGCGACATCTGTCAAAGAACTGAATTTTCTGCACCACAGAATGAATGCTTTCACGGCAGGTGTTGTCATCACTTAACACTTCCGGGCTGAGATGCCATGGTCCATACATAAGACTCTCCCCTGACGTTTCGCCTTCGACTGCGGAAGGCATCCTCTGAGGACAATCGGCGAACTGATGAAGTGTCTGCAGTTCAACATAAAAGTTTTACGTAGAGCACCATATAAAAGAGCCCTGCAAAAATTTTAGCAGCTGATATTACCAGCCCATTGCAGAGATCTAAGGGAATCATAAGTCAAGTTATGGTCATTCTGGACAAAGTTTCGATATTTGTAGACCTCTGTATCTTACAAAAATCTAATGTCAAAATTACGATAAAAATTTAAAGATGAATATTTAGTAAATACCATAACACCAGACCACACTTTGTCAGACAATGGATCTCTGTTTCGCTCAAATTTCTGGAAAGGTTTTATGCAAGAATACAGTAAATACAGTACATATTGTTCTTCTACAGACCATCATCACATCCATCAGAATGACTAATGCATGACTTGGAACATTTGTTATGTGGTCACTGTGGAAAAAGACACAAGACGTGGATTGTAAAATTAGACGACTTTGGAATAGTTATCAGTATTTTATATCATGATTCAGCTGGAGCACAACTATGCAACTATGCCCTGTTCCCTTTAGTAAGAAACTGGGCAGTAATTTTGATGAGTGTATTAATTTTCCACCGAGGAATAAGCTAATATAAGAACAACGACTCAAAGCATTAGAGTCGATAACGAAATAAACAGAAGAAAGGAAATGTGCACATGTCAGAACTGTGAAACCAATTACTTACGAAGATTGTGACTGTGTATTAATGAAAGTCCATGTGAAACACTCCAGAAGGAACAAACAAGTAAATAAGTTTAATCAATATTACAATTGACAGTTTTTAAATAAGATATACCGTTTAACCAAATTCTGTTGGAATCATGTAAGTAAAGTCTGGAAAATACTATTGTCTAAAGCAGGTTGAATTTTGGTAAATATTGTGAGCCTAGGCTAATCGATATTAACACGTAGTTGCTGTGAATTAGTAGTAAGCTCCATTGAGCTTGTTGCCTATTTGACTGCTACACCATCGCTTTCAGATACTGTAGTTCAGCGAGCATTGCTGCAGAAGATACTGACAGTGCACCTCGTGAGCGTTTTTTGCCAACTTCCATACGGACAGACAGCAATGTGCGTTGACATGCGTTTAGTCCGATTACGTATTATTCACAATTCTGCCATAATTTTGTGTGCCACAAGAAGCTGATGTCACTGTTACTACACTTGTCTACAGACAGAAGAGGTGTTAAGACACTACTTCTGTCCCAGACTTCTTGAGCCACCATGCTCACCAGAGTGCCTCCTGTAGTATCCAGTGATATCAATGCCACAGCACATTGCTTCAAGAAATCATGTAATGGCATGTGAATCATGGCTCAACCTACACGGAAAGTATTAAAAGCAGAACTGTTAGAGATATGCTTGCGACGTTTTTACATTTTTTGCATTTCCCAGCGTCGATATGGCACAGCTCCCTGCTTCAAGAAATTGTGTAATTATGTGTGGAGAGTCGTTCTACATGTAGGCAGGTTGTTAAAGGCATAATAACTAATGATGTGTGCTACATTACAGTGCATACCATTGATAACCAGTACTTCATAATGTATTATAAATGATTCATTTCCCTATCCATATGTGGGTGGATCAATTCAAGGTATACGAATATGTATATTCTTTTATGAGTAGAAAGTGAATTGTTAGTTAATTTTTTAAAATGGTAACATTCATTCAATTGTTAAAACATATAAAATGCCATGATATTCTTTTCCAATAGCGAGATGCATATATTGACATACATATTATTCCCAGTAAAATTTTATTTAACAGTCATAAAATACCACAGTTACAAATGGTTTTTGTTTAATCCTACCTTTTTGACATACTTGCATTTATTACAAATGCAATGTATGTATTATTTTCACTTATATAATTAAAAAACAACTTATCTACTTACCTTTGAGGTTTTTGCAATATTATGCTGATGATACTGGTTCAACATACATATCTCAGTTTTATTGTGTCTAAGCATTACACTATTTTCAGTCATTTGTTAACTTTAGGGATGAATATAAATGAGTTGATATAAATGAAAGCAGTCTTATTTATGTAAATATTTGTATTTGCATTATCAGATTTATTTTCATGATTATGTGTTTTGTCAACTTTGCACTTTTAATGGGTTACTGAAATGTAGAGGGAGTAATTAAACTTATAAATAAAAATACACTATAGTAGACTGCCATTGTACAGTTTATTTGGCATCGTTTGCTACTTTTGATTAAGGGAAGTGCTTCACTAGAAATATACATATTCTTTGCAAAGTGTATGTGACACTTTTACTGATACATTTATGTGCATTCAGGTACTTTGTGTCAAGCTGTGACGTAACTTAGAGTAATTATGTGTTGTGCATCTGTTTTTAATTGGACATTGCTTGCTGTGTTAATGTAACTTGTAGAATATTTAACATTACTTTTATCAGATTACTTATTATTTTGTCTCAGTAAACTTTCTTAGACATAGCGCAATAAATGTTAATGTTTAATGCTTCTAAATTGTATATGTGTGCAGCTAACGTATAATTACTCCATCACACACATAGTTTTGACATTTTATATGTGACTTGATATCAGTATGCCACTCATTCATGGTAATTATTTGATGTCTAGAGCAGTTACCAATTAAACATGAATAATTAATAGCAATTTATTATTAAAAAACCAATATATTTCATTTCTGAGTGTTATTGTTTTCACATTCAATTCAAATTTCATATCATAATACAACTTGCGTAAAAGAAATTAATATTGGTGAGGCTGTGTAAGGGAACAGTACCTTCATGTAATGAATGCAATATAATCGTTGATGCCAAAAATTACGTGTCGTAGGCTCGGCAGTATGTGAGAGACTTTTGTGTGAATCATGGTGAATTATGATGGAAAGACAGATTCTTCTTCTTCTTGCGTTACGGCCTCTGTAGGACCACGGGTAACCCCTTCATGGACTGCATTTTCCTCTTCTTCTCCCAGAACCTCTTTATTCTTTCCCTTCTTTTCTCCTGATCTTCTTCCGAGATCTTCAGTTTCTGTTTCTTCTGTCGGCTCCTCTGGTGACACTCTAATCTTTTCCTGTATTCTTCTCTGCCATTGATCTCCGGCATATTTGTCGGTGTATATTTGTTCCTCCAATTTTCCTTTCCTTCGACCTTGATCCCCAATCCCAACCAGTCCTTCCGAAGTTCAACAACCCACTTGGTTGCTGTCTTTCCCCTTGTCCTCCCTGTTGTTTCCCACACTCTCTTCGTCATTCCGTCCATAATCATCCCAACTACATGTCCAGCAAACCTTGCCCTTTTGAGTCTCATTTCCCCAGATATTGTTCTCATGTTCCGGTACAATTCTTCCCTAGGTCTTCACATCCACCTCTCGCCACCTCTTTTGGGACCTAGACAGATTCATGTTTATAGAGTTAATTTGTGACATACAATCTTAGCAAAATTGTGCATTCTGAAGAAGTTTGTACAATGGTGAACTGATTTATATTAATAAATAATGCTCAAAATCGAATCAAGCTGACTTTTCTGATTTAATAGTAGAAGAAACGTAATTCACAATATGAGTAAACAGAGCTTTTGGATCAAGAAAAAGAGAAACTTCACTACGACAATCGATTCTGGTAAGTGTTAGAACCTACCAGAATCTGATGATCACAGCCTTCCTTCCCTGTACTGGAATCCGTTCAATGTTTGACACAGCACTTATGCACACCCTGTACAACACTTGGATCAGGGTCCAAAGATCAGGGTGCAGCATATGAGGTGATTGGAGCCCACCTCTACTGCACTGGAAAACAACTAACCCAAAAGAAATAGTGACTCACTGCCCTGTAAATCGCTATGTTAGAATCAAACAGTAATCAACTGAGCTATTCATCGTCATTTTATAGCAAAATGCAAAATGTTTCACCACACGTATAAGAAATTTTAACAAATTATCCCATGCATCACCATTGTTATAAGCAGTTGTAACAAAGTATCCCATACATCAGGATGTTAGAATTATAACAGTTTTTCCCTTACATCGCCAACTGTGGAGGCTGACATTGTTTCATCGAAGCTGCAACTTGTTTCAACACGCAAAAGTGACTGGTGAACAACTTTACACTTGTAAGTGCCAGCAATTCAAGACTTGATCCAACCAGCAAAATGGTTAGTCAGATTCGTGATGTCATGTGCCCCACAACACTATCCAGTCCATGACATCACAAACAGTGATCCCGTTACTGCGATATCATCGGGACATCATGTGTGGCTCACTGATCTTGCCTACATGAAGTCGCAGTCACAGATGGCTGCTATAACATGATTGGCTGTTTTGTTTTAATGGCTGGTAAAATAATGCTATTATTATGATTTTATGCAGTGTCAGAAAATGTGATGTCAGTGTACGGAACACCAGTGGCGTATAACCCTGGGTAGGTGTAAGATAAAAAGAATAATTAAAAAGTATATTAGCCAATAAGTGTTGTCAGTTATATATTTCTAATATAGAATATGGTGCCTTATTTTCTTCCCCCCTAGCATGGTGCTGCCAGACACTTTATTGTGAATAGCAGAGTAATCGCGTACATGTGTAAATCATGTAGATGAGGTGAAGAATTATTGTAAACGGTCAGGTGACGAAAGTTTGATCTACTTACCACCAGTAGCATAGTGCCAAGTAAGCCTAAGATTGAAATGGACACTCTTTATGTATTTCAATATATATTTTTGATGTGAAAATATCATTGTGAACCTTGATATACGTTATGTGTGTTGTTCGTGTATTTTTTGACATGCATACTTAGCCTGTCATTTTAACAGAGATACTGATTCGTTGAAATTTTAGGAACTTACATATTTTTCATAAATAATACAAATGAACAAATAAAAAGTTACACATACCAATAATTGTTCAAGAATAGTTATTATTATTGTGAGGTCAAATTAACAGACAGGGCAGTACACCAGTGTGTGTGTGTGTGTGTGTGTGTGTGTGTGTGTGTGTGTGTGTGTGAGAGAGAGAGAGAGAGAGAGAGAGAGAGAGAAAGAGAGAGAGAAAGAGTTTGTGTGTGTGTGTGTGTGTGTGTGTGTGTGTGTGTGTGTGTGTGTGTGTGTGTGTCTTGAAGAAATTTTGAAGTGGGAATGCTGTATGTCAAGTTCTATACATATTTTGATAGATAATTCACAATGTTCTGATATTTTTGAATATGACACCATAACGATCACTAGCACATGTCGAATGGTTTCATCACATTGGAGGTTTTGTGTTCCTTATTAGCACAGTGAGGTTACTCGTACCAGCTTGCGTTCTTAGATTTTCCCACCAATACCATCTTGCGTTTTTTTAATTTCCCGTAGGTGCCACTTTTTTTATGACTGTCGCACCAGCCAGCAGTGGCTGCTTGAAATGGAATTGGATAGAGAGAAGAAAGAGAAGGCAATACAGTAGCAGAACGTTGTCTGAGGGAAAGGAATTTTAGGGGAAGCCACCTGGTAGACTTCCACACAAAAAGTAATTTACACAGGCAAATACTTGTTTTAGGAATGATTAATGAATTTTATATACGTGGAAGAGACTTGGAGACATAATGTTTCAGACAGTTTACTCAATCATAAGACAGAGATTTAGAAACAGGATTTTAATTTGCTAAATATTTCCAAGGTCAGGTGTTCAAAATGGTTCAAATGGCTCTGAGCACTATGGGACTCAACTGCTGAGGTCATTAGTCCCCTAGAACTTAGAACTAGTTAAACCTAACTAACCTAAGGACATCACACACATCCATGCCCGAGGCAGAGGTCAGGTGTGGACGCTGAACATGAACTTCAGATTTAGAATGAAGATATAGAAGAAAGTTAGGAAATAAAGGTGACTGAACCTGGATAAGTTTAGGGAACCATAAGGTTTTTGAGATTTAAAAAGGGAGGGGTAGACTATGATTTATTCAAGCAGAGAAAACAAACACACTAGAAAATGAATGGTTAACTGCCGAGCCCTGTTGTTAAACGGATTGTACTCAGCCCTTGTGAAGCCAATTGAGGAGTTACTTGATTGAGAAGTAGCAACTCCGGTCATGAAAACTAGCAACGGCTTGGAGAGCGATGTGCTCTCCACATGTCCCTTCGTGTCTGCATCCATTTATGCCTATGGGCAGAGGATGACACGGATGTCGGTCGATAGCGTTGGGCCTTCAAGGTCTGTTCAGCCTTAGTTTCTTTGTTTCATTTGTCTGCTATCTAAACATGTAAGGAACTGAAACGTGGACGGTAAGCAGTTCAGAAAGGAAGCGACTGGATGCTTTTTAAATACGGTTCTAAAGAAGTGTACTAAAGATTAAATGGACAGATAGACTAGCTGGTGAGGAGGTACTGAACCGAACTGGTTGACAAGAAATTTATAGAACAAAGTGACTGTAAGGTGTGATCGGTTTGTACGAGACATTTTGGGCCGTCAAGGTATTATCTAATTGATAACGGAGGGGAGAGCGGCGGATAAAAGTATTAGACGGAGACCAAGGTTCGAGTACAGTAACCAGATTCAAATGGATGCAGGTTGCGGCCGTTATATAGAGACCTGTGCAGAAGAGATTTCCGTCCTAGTAATTAACAATATGGTACCTAATGTAGTGTGTTTTCTTCTCCTTCTAAAAAGAACACAGATTTTGAGTCAGGAATTTATTTCAGTGTATTTTAATTCCATACGATCACAGTAATGTGGTCACACAGCCTTGGAACACACTGCATGCAGACGTGGCCTGTACTCCTAAAAAAGACCCGAAAACTAAAGAAAAAGAACAACACAATAATAGAGGAACAAATAACGAAAACTTACGTAGGCAATACACGAAGGGTGCGACAATGCTAAGAATGTGCAATATCAGGAACGAAAAGCTGTACATTCCTTTAAACCGAAACTACAGATTATCAAGAAGACTTTCTTCATGATTTTGCGCTAATACAATGACTTAACACTGTCGCTGTCGTATGTAGAATGCTGTTGACCAGGGGGAATGTGCGTATTGTACTGTAGTCTGCCGGTGCATATAAATTTCTGCAGGGCGCTAACTCTCAGTAAATTATTAGCATATAGAAAACTGCTCGCTACCCGCGAGAAGCGTGTAACAGGCTTTCTGCGACTCCCTTTCCATGTTTGCAACTGTGGAGGGGGGGGGGGGGACGGAAGGGGAGGGGCGAAACAATGGCAGCCACCTCAAAACAGTTAAACTTAAGCTACTTATTCCAGCATTTCAGATGAAATCAAGCTCCGGGTACGACCATTAGGCAACAAAGCTAAAAGACGCAACTGAACTTCTCAGAAGTTATAATTAGCAAATAGTAGTAGAAGATGTATAAAGTGTTTGCTGGTCCACTCAAAAATGTTACGTATGAATGTAAGTGTTTCGGCAGTAAGTTAATATGGCAGAGTTAACTAATAAAAATGGCAATCAGTATTGATACAACAGTTTAGTTCTCCAACAGGCTTTGCTGGTCACAGTTCAGTGTTGGTGCTGAATAGGCGATATTTTCGTGTGGGATACCACTTCGATCTATTGCACATTTCCACCCACCAAAATGTCGACCCGCTTATCAAAGACATTTTCCTGTGACAACGTATGTAAATTTTGTGATTGTATATTCAAATGTATGTTTGTCGCTGTTGTATCTTATGTTGCATGTATATCACGGCGCATGAGACAGTAGGGCCGATGGCAGAGTCATCTAGCGGAAGCGCTAATAATAAGGACCAGGATACTGCCTAATACTGACGTCATTGCGCGATAACTACAGTTAAAGGAACTGTGAGAATAAACATGAATATAAACTGGCCGCAAAAGCTGAAGACCGTCATTATAGTTGTCATTGTAAAAAATCAAAGCACTGGTCGTTTGCCCGTTTCGGTAGTTCTATGATAGAGTTCATGACAGATCCAGCCAGAGCCAGCACATCGAGCATGATGATATACTAATAGCTGGTACTGCACGAGTAATCTACGGTGCCGTAATATATGCAAAGTAGTATGCTTTGACTCTCTGATACGCGGATGCTTTTGAGCGTTAGCTGCAAACTAGTGGAGAGGAATAGTGGCATAGGCCATGTCTGAATGGGGTAAAAGGCTCATGAGCATCTTTCGTACGAGGAAAAGTTGGGGAGAGATGTAATATGCGCCGACTTTGGTATTATTTCTTTTCAATAGTGAGCACAGATTAGAAATGAATAGGGGATTGAATTTTAGTAGGGTAAGTTTTATCTCAACGCTACGCCAAATGCTGTACGATTTACGCAATAAGCTACGCCAAATGCTATACGATTTACGCAATAAGTAGGTCCTATGTGTCGTTCCATCTTACTCGTGTTAATTTGATATACAAGTACTCTACAGCATCGCAGAAACAAAGATATCGCTCCAGCAGCTAGGTGAAAATTAAGTTGTTATTGTCTTAAACCATATGAGGTTAAAATTTACTGAAAAGTGGCGGCTCAGTTCTGATTACATTTGAACGAGGGGAACGTATTTCACCCGACGTATCTCGCGAATAAAATGACAGAGAAATTCGTGTTACAATCAGTGATTATCACTCGATGCTTTTAGTGTAATAACTATGGAGTATAAAATTCACAATCAATAACAAATAATAATGGCAGCGTACATTTTCGGTTCCTCTGGACGTATCAGGTACAACCTTTTAAGATATGCATGCCAAATATTAGAAAACCGACTGTAACGTAAGATATATAAGACGTAACCGCCATATTAAGTAATTATTTTAGTATCAGTACATAGCGGTATCATCTTTTCAGTGAATTGAGGGATATATCTGTAATTGTAAGTCCCATATGTTTAATGGAAGGAAGCATTATGCTGCTTGAGACCAAGAAGTGGAACTATGGACCACAACCACGTACCTGTGAATAGTTAAAGCGTCTTTCCAGAATCAAAACCTCTGATTTCCTTAAGCTGTTTCAAATATAGCGGCTGCGTTCTTCCTCTACAGTCTACGCTGTTGCGCAAATGGCAACCATCAACATCCTAGAGATTAAAACGTGCCTGATCACTACACTGGTCAGCAGTGAAAATATTGGCGATTTGCAAATAAATGTATTTTATTCATTTCATCATACATAAAACGAAAATGACATTTCGCCCTAGTATGCATATCAAGGGGGATTGGTGGGGGCGGGGGGGGGGGGGGGGGGGCTTTATATAAACCTGTCGTCGTATTTTGATTTCTAAAGATATTTTAATCTAGTTAGTTAGTTTACAGTCTGAAATTATGAATTGTTTTACTTAACAAATTCTTCTACCAGAACGCATATCTATTTCAAATTTTTCAGTTACATTTAACGCATAAATTTGAGTGTCAGTAGGGGATGTCGTAGTCAATATTTGCAGGTTAAGTACCTTGCATACACATCAAAATCTCTTTAAGAAGTATGCTAACGGTAAAAATCAATCAGAATGAACAAAATATACGTTGTTAAGGTTTTCATCGACAGTACACGTAATTGAAGTGTGTCGATATTGCTAAGAGTACGCTAAAAGGTATTTTCGGTTTCTGGACCATACTTACAAATCAGTGCGTCTTTGAAAAGTATGTTGTTAATATAATTCAGAACAATTAACGAATTTTGTTTCCTTTACATTTTTTGTTAGGGCAGGCATGAAGTACCCCCTGCCCCTTCATTGGTAATGGGCATTATGGCAAATGCCTTGGTACTGCTGAGGTTAAGCCTTCCAGCATCTCTTGGTTCTCATATATGGCCCATTTACGTTATAGGGATAATTTTTACAATATTTGACGCCTGGAGACTGTGTTGGCACATCAGAACACAGCAGTGATAGGTTAGCAGCAGTTCTTATAGCTAGTAGGAAAACTTAGAATCTAGAGATAAAACTAGCAAAACTGAATGCAGGAGTTACCTATTGTGCTTGCTAATGTTTTGTGAAATTTGTCATTCTTGCCAATGTTTTGTGAATTTTGCTCTGTATAGCTTGTGTCAGGTATTGAATTGAATTTAGTTTCTTTTACTTAGTTGTTGCGGCCACATGTAGTAAGCAGTGCTTCATGCAGTGGAGAACGGCAAAACAGAGGCACGCCGGCGACCGAGGCGTTGCGAAGTAGGCAAGCACAGATAGCCTTGTTGACAGCAGCAGTCTACCAACAGACTGACGCAAAGATGCACACAGACTGAGCGCCAAGCGAAACCTGGAGAGTGCTGAGTAAGGGGAAGTGAGGCCAGCACGCGAAGTTACGCTGCAATATACTGCGGGAGTAATAACAAAAAGCTACCACCGAGGGTAAAAAACGTCCTCCTGCCGGATATAAATAGTGGAGCGCAAGCAGCAACAGACAGAAGCCATTAGGAAGCAGTTCGGATCTGAGGACGGACGTGGTCCGTGTCTGAATTTTCAATCATCGTAGGTGACGATTCTGGAAGTCTGTACCAGCTCGCAGGAGTCATCCTTTCGACGCCACATGTCAACTTCAGCTCTGGAGGTCGGCCCGAGTTCGGTCGGCATAATGGCTGACTAACTACAGCGAGAACTTCCAGCAGGACCGGCCACAGCACGATCTTGGTCACAGGCGCTGCCGGGGACTGACGCCCGGACTTCACGGCAACCCGGCCCCACGGCGCGTGTTCCGTTCAGGACGGGACCTCGTGGACATCGCGACTGACGGCTTCCCAGCCGCTGGTGCAGCAGGCATCGGCAGCTGACCTCACGGCAATGCGGCTCCGTGGGCACCAAGCGGCGACGAGTTCATCACAACCACAGAGCATCCTGACTTCAGTGGAGCACTGGTGGCCTGAGGCTCCCGAGTGCGATCAGCGGCGCGCGTTGCGCGCATTGTCAGAGAATCTACACAGCAGCAGCCAGGCAGAGGGATCCACGGGGCTGGGCAGCGACGAAGATGGAGAAATTGTAAAGGAAGTTCAATAAATAATTGTAAAACTCCACGCCGTCTCAGCCTTTCGCGCAGCTACTGTGTCTGCTGCTAAAAAGTGGTGCCAGAAGTCGTAACATAGTGTAGAAGTCACGTTTTTGCTTTTATTTCAGGTTACATAGAAACAAGGCTGCCACATCAAAACTCTCTTCATACTTCTTGTGATGTGTGTGGTGAGGTGACATTAGCTCTCCAGAAACTTTGAATTACTCCATTCATAAAGAGAGCATATCATCACTATTTAGGGATACAATTAGGAGATCTTTATAAGTAGTGGGCATCCCATACAGTCTGTAATACATGTACTGTGAACCTACGAGGATGATTAAACAAAAAAGTTCGTTCAGTGCCTTTTGCAGTGCTAATGATTTGAAAATTTGAAATAACCTTCAAACCACATAAGCGATTGCTATTTGCGCATGTGCCCCCCCCCCCTCCCCCCCACTCCCTCTCCGTCCTGCATGACATATAGAGAAAAAAAGAAACAGACTGTAAAACACCCCAAAATCCCATCAGCCAATCGACCAGTACCACAAGGAGACTGTCTTCCTGAACCACTCTCTCCAGGAGAGTTCACTCAGTAGTCAGACGTAGAAAAAGACTGCGGAAAGGAGAAATTATCTCATTGTTCATCTTCAGAGGATACTGATTTTGTGCCTGAAAATAAGCTAACTATTTAGCCACAGATGTTTATCCAGACTGAACGAAGTGATTTTATTAGAGACTTGGACCTGTCTAAAGATGAAGAAGAGCATGTAACATCGATACTTTAAGAACGAATTTTTTGCAACCTAATGTCAAAGCGTTTATGTATAGAACACGGCAAGATCATTTGCGTCAGCACTAGAAAAATAAAAAAAAACACTTGTTGCCTGTTGCAACGTGAGTAGTTCCAGACAGCTTTACCCCTTGCGCCCACATTGGGCTATCTGAATAACCTTTAACACTATAACAGCCAATTTTTCGGGTGTACTGGAACTAGTGTACACAAGCCTCCGGTTTTTTCTCATTTGCATCTTGACAAATGTCGCAATAAAGGGAAATCTGAATACTTTCAAAGTAGAGCATTTAAATGGGAATGAACATAACGCACTCTCTAAACTATGTTCAGGATACCCAAAAAGCCAAATATCAGCATTAGAACAGGTGTGAAGTTCACAAATGAAATACTTTATTTTATATAACATATTAACAGTTTTATTACTTATTAGTCAACCTGTAACACCATAATTAATACTATAAATATTTTGTACTGATTCATTCTGATCAATGTCAAGTATGTATTTTTCACCATGTAATGTCTTTGATCTATTGTAATGAAGTGAAAAGTTGTCTAAAGTGTTTTCTCTTTACTATTTAAATTCTTTGTATTAATTGAAGGAAAATGTTATGTGATTATGGTGCTTTTGTGTTGACATGTTAATGTAATCAAATATCAAGATTTTTTAAAATACGTTTGTTTACAGCTATGTACAAGCTGGTTGATACCTAGGAACTTGCATTGCATAAAATGAAAAGCAACAGTACTTCCCATTTGTACGGAAGCGAGTTGCTGGGCACGAAAATATGGTTGGCGCGTGCTAAAAGGTTGATATGGCGCTCAGTCTGGGCGCCAAGTGAGACAACACAGTCAGTCAGTCTGGATATTTTTCGTCACAACAGCAATAGAGTGATTTTCGCAGCTGCAAGGTGAGGCTTCCACTACCTAGATGTAATATGGAAAGGCCTCAGATGTGTGTACGGCAATAAGTGGTGCTCTATTAATGGAAAAGGCTCTTATGTTGGAAATGTCGTCGCCAAGAAGAAGATATTAGAGCCAATTACATCCAGAGGAGAGACCAGGTAGCCACCATATACTCGCCACCAATATTGTGCAATCACTTCAGCAGCTATAAGAGGTCAGAATATTGTCGAAGTATGAACCAATACATTTAAGTGTTGTTTAATTTGCAATAATAAGGCAAAGTCTGTGAAATTTGTGTCCGATCCTTGATTTGGTTCCTCTCATGATACCTCTTAGCATCCACTCCAACTAAATAATGACATCCGACTATCCTATGTGTTAAAATCTAATGAAAATAAATGGTTGATTATTTACACAATTCTGATTGGTAAAAGACATCTAGAGATACTGTGGTTTCAATTGAAGTTAAGGGAGGAAGTTAGTGTTGCATTTATGAAAACCTCCATAGTGATTGATTTGCTTTATTTCGAAGTGTTTGTGCTATAAAGATTAACTGCATTAAATCCTGTTAGTGAAAATTACTGGTTGTATAAATGGCAATAAAACAGCACGTTATTTTGAGGTTAGCTAGAGTAAAATGCATTTGAAGTCATACTTGAGAACCTGTATGAAAAATCACTGGCGTTAACTGTTTTAAAAGTCCTGTAAGGTGAGTGAAATTAGTGAAAGAGTAATACCTAAATTTGCATCTTAGAAATTGTCTCATAAAAGTGTGTTTAGTTTGCTTTATGGTAATGAACAGTTTAAGAGTCTCCAATTTAGAGTTGCTTAAAATAAATAAACGTACTTGAATAATGAATATATTAATTTCAGTTGAACTAAATTTTGAGTTTTGTGAGCTTTGTGTAGTCAAAATTGGAAAGAGTTTGAGGGCCCCACCTAATTCTTTGTCTATAAAAGATAAAGTTACAGTAATTGCTTTTATTCATACAAATAGAACTAAGATTACTTCATAGTGAGTGTAAAAATCCTGTTGCCAGTGACATTTAATTCTATTTGTACTATATGAAAAGTAACTATTGAAACAGGACCATGTCCATGTTCATTTTTGGTTTAGTAGTGTCTTTCACAACATTTGACGATGAGATAATTTGTATATGACAAAGTATTACTGTTGAGAAGAGATAAAGTGTCAATTGTTCCTGTGACAGCTTACACATACTATTTATGACTCCTAGTATTCACTGTATCAATTATCTTATTATAGTAGAGTTTCATTGCACTTGTCTGGGAAAGAAGTAATGGTAGGTTTCCTTTACCAAAATTCAATACAGATTCTTTAAAATTAATTTTTCGTATTACTATGGCTAATTAAGCTGCTGATCGTATTTTATTTCATTTAAGTAAACTTGGTTACTTAAAATATTTTCCAAATTTCAGTCTTTAGCTTTCTGGTTTCTTCTGTATTACTAAATTCAGATTCGATAACCCAAACACATTAGGTACCGCACGGTCAATTTTACTTAAATCCTCCAAGAGGGTAACATTTACTGCATCGTAATACCATATTTGGTAATATACATTGTTTGTTGATATAATACGCGATGCAGTATGGTGTTATAAACCGAGTAATAGTATAACAGACATAGTAATAAATATGTGCAAAGCACATCAGGGTTTTACTGTACATGACACAGTAAGTTACATAATATCATGTAGCTACTAAATTTTGCTGGTCGTTACAATTGAAAGATAAACTAGGAATTTGGTTACCCCAGTAACGTGGTTGTAGATGAAAGTATAACCTTTTGAGTGTGGACACAAGGGTTGAATTTGCAGCACAGTCCAAAGAACTGGAGACTATTTATAAACTGTTCGAAGTTAAGTTTAAAAACTTTACTTTTACACCTGACAATTGCTCTCTCTCCAGTTTAGGTCGACCATTCTGTCCAGATGAAAGAAACCAATGAAAATGTAAAACCACTTACGACAGCAATTAAATACATAGAACATTAGTGTCATTTCTGAGGAGACTTTAAGTAGGGCAACACAAAGTGCTGCTGTTTTTTATGCAGTGGGAGAGTCAGGTTAGCTTGTCTCACTCCAAGGTAAAGGTCAAGATCCCAAGGGAAAACCTCTCCCCGGGAGAGAAAAATGTGCCAAATTCCCTTACACCATCTATTCATAAGACTTGAGGTAACGAAGGACTTGTAAAGGGATGAAACATGGTGGAGAAATGGTTCAGTATCTCTAAGGACAATTTCCACATATCACTAAAGCTGATGTTAAAGACGGTACCTTTTCTCTCAAGTAAATTCATCGTCATCGTCTTAAAGAGACATCAGAAAGCAGCATGGGAAGCATTTGAAGATACTGTGAGTGACTTCTTTGGAGATGGAAGGGTTAACAACTGCGTTGGGATTGTGAATAATCTTCTAGAAAAGTATCATAAATATTGCTGCAACATGTCACTTAAAACTCCATTTCCTAGATTCTCAGTGGGATTTCCTCCCTGACAACAGTGGTGCTGTAAGTGGACAGTGACAAGAGAAGACCCACAAAATGAGTAGAGCGACTAGCAAAGAGAAGACGTCCTCGTCAGTAAGTTCTTTTGTTCAAAATTAGTGAAGCTATAAACCCAGAATTATATCTACTAGAGATTATATAATGTCACATTCATTTTTCTCGATCCAAAATTAGAGTAGTTTAGAATTTTCAGAAATAAAGGAATTTAGAAGTGTATTTGAAGTATTTCTACCTGAAATCACTATATCTTAAAAAATAGAGCTTACAAACAAAATTCAAAGTCACATTAAAAGTTTAACAACTTTGAGAAAGGAAAGTATTCCATAGTTTTTTTTTGGTGTGTGAACAATGAATTATTAGGAGAGCCCCCATATCGTGTAATTTGAGCTGGAGCGTCGGAGAGGAGCACCTGGCATAGCTACGACTGCAGGCGATCCCATCAGCTGCCTCGTTTTACCCTCACCAGAGACTTTCTGTCATCTCACAAAAACGGCCTCTGGGGCCTCAGTTCCATTGCTTCGCTCCAATAAGAAGAGATCTTGTTGCTTCCCTTTTACACTTCCCTTTTCCTTCAATAAGTTCATCAATTGCATGGGTCATGTCCTCATATAAAGTTAGTATCTTACCATGACAAATGAATCAATTATTACAATATTATCTACTTGCATTCAACAACAGCTGAAAAGTTTAATATAAATAGAAACGTTTTGGATTTCTAAATTACCAACCACTGACACTTCTCTTCTTGAGCTAAGTGAGGCACACCCCTGGATCTGTCTGCATTCTTCGAAAATGACTAGAATTCGTCCATTTTTGTAACTCTACGGTCGCACGTTCGAATCCTACCTCGGGCATGGATGTGTGTGATGTCCTTAGGTTAGTTAGGTTTAATTAGTTCTACGTTCTAGGTGACTGATGACCTCAGACGTTAAGTCCCATAGTGCTCAGAGCCATTTGAACCATTGATCTTTACTGAGTACACTTTAATTGAGGTGCCTGAATATCTGTGGAGTTATGACAGGCCGTTATTCTTCAACAGCCGACACCAGAGGGCTCTGGTGCCTGGGACAAAGTCGACGTTCTGACACATCCCAAAGGAGTTCCATTGGATTCAGGTTGAGCTACGGGCATACCACTGCATTTCAGGGAATTTTATTGTTCACAAACCATAACGTCACAAATGCTACTTCTCGACTGGTTGCAAACAATCGTCGTCTCCGAAATGTACCTCTACCGTATGCAGTAGACAGTGCTGTAGAATGTGCTTGTATCCTTCCGCATTTAGCATTCTCCTGAGCGCAATAAGATGGCTACATCCTAACTATGCGGAAAAAATACCTATACCGTAACAACACCTTCTCCGTACTTGAGTCTTGGCACTCCACGTGTTGATAGGCAACGTTCTCCAAGAATTAGTCAAAGCCATACGACTTCATCGGATTTCCACAGGGTATAGCTTGGTTCATCACTCGTTTCCAGCCACCCACTCCCTAGTGGTGTCGCTTTTTACAGCACCTCATGCATCGCTTAGCCATGACTACATGGATATGCTTGCTGCTTATGAAGAGCTGCTCGTTCATTGGACCCCACTTCCTTAGGTCTATATGCATAGTCATTGTGCTGGCTGTACTGCTGATAGCACTCTACGCAACGCTCGACGGTCCCTGCCCGATAGTGTATGAGGTGTGTCTACTATTGGTTTAGCTGTTGCTGTTGCTTCGCATTTCCACTTCACAGTCTTGTCACAAACAATAGACTTTGGCAGCTTCAGGAGGGTTGAAATTTCCGTGATGGATTTGTCACTCAGGAGACAACCAATAATTAGGTCACTTTTGAAGTCATTATGCCTTCCTGACCGGCCCATTGTCTCGGTACCGCTTCTCTAATGAGAACACGATACCCCTCGTCTCCTTTTATACTGACGGGTACATCTCTCGTGACATCTAGTTTTCAGTTCCAATTTACATAGGTGTGTTCAAATACTTTTGATCAGATAGAGTACATGAACCGACGTGTCTGTTAAGTACAAAGTCTTTTTTGTTGTTGTGGTCTTCAGTCCTGAGACTGGTTTGATGCAGCTCTCCATGCTGCTCTATCCTGTGCAAGCTTCTTCATCTCCCAGTACCTACTGCAACCTACATCCTTCTGAATCTGCTTAGTGTATTCATCTCTTGGTCTCCCTCTACGATTTTTACCCTCCACGCTGCCCTCCAATGCTAAATTTGTGATCCCTTGATGCCTCAAAACATGTCCTACCAACCGATCCCTTCTTCTAGTCAAGTTGTGCCACAAACTTCTCTTCTCCCCAATCCTATTCAATACCTCCTCATTAGTTACGTGATCTACCCACCTTATCTTCAGCATTCTTCTGTAGCACCACATTTCGAAAGCTTCTATTCTCTTCTTGTCCAAACTGGTTATCGTCCATGTTTCACTTCCATACATGGCTACACTCCATACAAATACTTTCAGAAACGACTTCCTGACACTTAAATCTATACTCGATGTTATCAAATTTCTCTTCTTCAGAAACGATTTCCTTGCCATTGCCAGTCTACATTTAATATCCTCTCTACTTCGACCATCATCAGTTACTTTACTCCCTAAATAGCAAAACTCCTTTACTACTTTAAGTGTCTCATTTCCTAATCTAATCCCCTCAGCATCACCCGATTTAATTTGACTACATTCCATTATCCTCGTTTTGCTTTTGTTGATGTTCATCTTATATCCTCCTTTCAAGACACTGTCCATTCCGTTCAACTGCTCTTCCAAGTCCTTTGCTGTCTCCGACAGAATTACAATGTCATCGGCGAACCTCAAAGTTTTTACTTCTTCTCCATGAATTTTAATACCTACTCCGAATTTTTCTTTTGTTTCCTTTACTGCTTGCTCAATATACAGATTAAATAACATCGGGGAGAGGCTACAACCCTGTCTCACTCCTTTCCCAACCACTGCTTCCCTTTCATGCCCCTCGACTCTTATAACTGCCATCTGGTTTCTGTACAAATTGTAAATAGCCTTTCGCTCCCTGTATTTTACCCCTGCTATCTTCAGAATTTGAAAGAGAGTATTCCAGTTAACGTTGTCAAAAGCTTTCTCTAAGTCTACAAATGCTAGAAACTTAGGTTTGCCTTTCCTTAATCTTTCTTCTAAGATACGTCGTAAGGTTAGTATTGCCTCACGTGTTCCAACATTTGTACGGAATCCAAACTGATCTTCCCCGAGGTTCGCTTCTACCAGTTTTTCCATTCGTCTGTAAAGAATGTTACTTTGAAACACTAACGGACACACTTCCCAGTCGTATCGGAGAATACCTTTCGTTTCTACTAAGGATATTGCGCAATGTCAAGTAACGATATAAGTTTTATCATAGCAAAAACGCTACATCGCGACGTTCAATCGAAATCGTCATAGATTCCTTTCTGGGATTATGATTTTCTTCAGCTTCAGTGGTTCTGTAATTTTAGTGATTTCTCTAGCCAAAAGTCACCAGATATATTCAATGGCTACAAATTTCTGTTAGAGTCTTCTGTTACTCACATAAGACGGAATTAATTTTTTTATCAACTAATTAGTCTTGTAACCAATTTGTGTGCCTGTCAGTAAGTTATGATGGCTGAAGTAGGCTACTTTGCTATTGTATACTCACTTTTCCAAATATTTCGACAATACAGGTAATAATGATAGCGGAGTGTAGTAGTTAGCGTACTTCATCTTTCTCGTGAAGAGCTCTAACCATAGCATTTTCTTGGAATTTAGCAACAATTTGTTTTCGACATACTGATGGCTAATATGATCCAATATTCAGTTTTATAAATCAGTCACGTAAAATTAAACACCTTCTAAACTTACAGTCTTTTCATTCACAAATAGATCTGTTATTAAACTTCTGTTGCCAATATTGGTATAATGTACACAAGAAAAGCACTGCATCAACAAAGTGGCCTATAGAACGTCGAATTTATATCAGGGCAACAAAATACAAATACCATCGCAGTTTGTTCGCTCTAGAGAAAAATTTCTGTTTCGTGGCTTTTACATACGAAAGAGTACAAGTGTGGCATTTTGTGAACTGTAAAATGAATACGTCTTCTGTGAGCATATTTCTGGAGACGTTCTGACGGCGAAAACTGCTTCGGAAAAACCGAGATGCACACAAGAAATGACTGAAAAATTGAAACTTAGAGAAATTGTCTCGAGAGCTGAAAATGAAAATATTAAATATACGTATCGAGGATAAAAGGCCGAGAGTCGTGATAAATGACGCTATTCAGCAGCTACGTCACGCGCCAGGGTCGGACCTGGCAAATGAGAGGCGATGGAGAGATAACATTAAAGAGGCGAAAAAAGTGGCTGGTTGCGAGAGCAATCGGCTGGAAGGCGCCGGACGAGCACCATCTGGAAGAACAGCGGAAAGCTCTCCGGAAACATTTCCCTCGATATCCTAAGATAATCCTCCTAATAAAAGAGCTTACTGCGTGAAGCGAAAGCGATTAAGAGCGTTGCCGGCAACTTGCTCCAGTCAATGAATGTCACAGCAGTGTAGAAATCGCTCGCACTTTAATTACTGGAGAGAAATTAACATCATACTTTTTATTCGAAAACTAAGAAGAATTGACGCATTTATCATTTGTTAGTATAAATACAACTAAAATTTTCTAAAATCTGTGAACACAAAATATGGAGCGTTATTTGAAATAAGTTCTTAATCGAAAATTTGACTGCAAAAGTACAACGATCAATGGATCCTCATATTTTCACCTTAGAACAAAAAATTATGTGTATGCGGGTAGACTCCATGTTATTTAACTCTGAAGCATTCATTGCTTCAGTTACAAACATCCTGATTTTGCTTAGTGACAGTAAGCATTTACTAGCTGTTTGCAAGGACCTCACCAAAGCCTATGACCGTCTGCTGCTCCCACGATTAACGTCACAATTACGGGACCTTGTCATGCTATGTATGTTTATCCGCAATCTATATTACTTACTGATCAATGGAGCAATAATTATACGTCAAGATGATGGATACAATGAGTCCCAATACATGAGCAAATGTTTGTCACAAGGATCGACATTATCGCTGCTATTACGTATTTAATCTATACACTGAGTATTTACCTTCTCTACAGCATCGCAATATTAACGTGATACAATATGCTGATGATCTGTGCTACTATACTAGAAGCGAAATTATTATGTAACACCAGCTTCAGATTCCGCTTGCTACAGAAAAGTCTCAGTATTGCATCGGAGTTCCTTGGAAATATTGTCAGATAAATACGCGGCATGAATTTGCACGCGAGATAGATGGCAAGAACCAAGAAAAATGTTCATGGGTTCGGTTCGTACGATCGTCGAACAACCTGTGAAACAGCTTGGTCTCTAGATCCACGCATATGAATTACAATCTGCAAGAATGTGAAATGGAAATTAGGTCTTCTCATTACGTTACGATCGGCAGGTTGCTAACTGACTCACTCTGTATTGTACGCTAATTCGGCCATATGTGGTCTATGGTTTCCTTTGCTGCGGCACGGCTTCCTGATGTTGTTGTTGTAGTCCTCAGTCCTGAGACTGGTTTGATGAAGCTCTCCATTCTACTCTATCCTATGCAAGCTTCTTCATCTCCCAGTACTTACTGCAACCTACATCCTTCTGAATCTGCTTAGTGTATTCATCTCCTCGTCTTCCTCTACGATTTTTACCCTCCACGCTGCCCTCCAACGCTAAGTTTGTGATTCCTTGATGCCTCAGAACATGTCCTACCAACCGGTCCCTTCTTCTTGTCAAGTTGTGCCACAAACTCCTCTTCTCCCCAATTCTGTTCAACACCTCCTCATTAGTTACGTGATCTACCCATCTATTCTTCAGCATTCTTCTGTAGCACCACATTTCGAAAGCTTCTATTCACTTCTTGTCCAAACTATTTATCGTCCATGTTTCTGGACTCGCATTCGGGAGGACGGCGGTTCAATCCCGTCTCCAGCCATCCTGATTTAGGTTTTCCGTGATTTCCCTAAATCGTTTCAGGCAAATGCCGGGATGGTTCCTTTCAAAGGGCACGGCCGATTTCCTTCCCCATCCTTCCCTAACCCGAGCTAGCGCTGCGTCTCTAATGACCTCGTTGTCGACGGGACGTTAAACAACGCTAACCTAACCTAACCGTCCATTTTTCACTTCCATACATAGCTACACTCCATACAAATACTTTCAGAAACGACTTCCTGACACTTAAATCTATACTCGATGTTAACAAATTTCTCTTCTTCAGAAACTCTTTCCTTGCCATTGCCAGTCTACATTTTATATCCTCTCTACTTCGACCATCATCAGTACAGTAAAGCTGTACAGTACAGTAAAGCTCGGGAAAAATTACGGCTGTAGTTTCCTGTTGCTTACAGCCGTTTGCAGTACCAGTACAGCAAGGCCATTTTGGTTAGTGTTACAAGGTCAGATCCTGGTACCTTACAGGAATACGACAACATGTGTAAGTAGGCTGTTTAGGTTTTCTTATTGCTAACGCCACGTAGTGCTCTGCATGAAAATCACTGGCTGTGCTGTGCGCAGTCTGTGGCTAGTTTGCATTGTTGTCTACATTGTAGTGTTGGGCAGCTGGATGTTAACAGCGCGTAGCGTTGCGCAGTTGGAGGTGAGTCGCCAGCAGTGGTGGATGTGGGGAAGTGAGATGGCGGATTTTTGAGAGCGGATGATCTGGACGTCTGTCCATCAGAGACAGTGAATTTGTAAGACTGGATGTCATGAACTGCTATATATATTTTGACTTTTGAACACTGTTAAGGTAAATACATTGTTTGTTCCCTATCAAAATCTTTCATTTGCTAACTATCTCTTTCAGTAGTTAGTGCCTTCAGTAGTTTGAATCTTTTATTTAGCTGGCAGTAGTGGCGCTCGCTGTATTGCAGTAGTTCGAGTAACGAAGATTTTGGTGAGGTAAGTGATTTGTGAAACGTATAGGTTAATGTTAGTCAGGGCCATTGTTTTGTAGGGATTTTTGAAAGTCAGATTGCGTTGCGCTAAAAATATTGTGTGTCAGCTTAGTGTTGATCTGAGTAGGTGAAGAGTGAAATGTCTGAGCACTTTCAGTTCTGCTCAGCTGTTTGAAAATCAAATAATGTAAGAGGTTTATCAGCACAGTAATTCATTAATTTTTGTGAGGGGACGTTTCATATGTCAACCATTAGTCGAGGATACCTCACTGGAATCTTCTGATTTTTTTCTTGTAGTTTCTGTAATTAGTGTAGCTATTGTTTATTGCTAGCGCGTAATTATAGAGAGAATTTCCTTTGTAGTTGTAGTTTTTCATTGTTTTACAGTAAAACGGTTGTGGCATGCATGTAGATTTGCACCAAGTATTTCGCAGCTGCGCTTGCAACGAGATATTATTTTCGTTGCTATGTTAATGTGTTTTCTTATTTTGCTCTTCAAATTCTGCTTTTCTGTGTTATCGTGTGAAACATTGTGACAATAATGGCGTGTGAAAAACGTAATACTAGGCTCCAAGGTAAACTGAGAAATGACAGGGAAGACGAAAGCAGTGTGTTAGCGCCACCGTGTAATGAATTAACTAATGTTCAAAGTAGTAATTTGGTAACTGTGCATAGGGAAATGGAGCGGGCTGCAAATAATGGTGTAGACAGTGAAACAATTAGTGAACAGGGAAGCATTATCGATGGATCGGTCTGCAACAGCTCGCCTCAGGAATCCGAAATGATAGGACACAATCTCGCAAATATTGTAGATTCAGGTTTTGGGTCCTCACCGTTTTCGCAAATAAGTCAAGACGCATTTTCTGCTTGTCAAAATCCGAATGTTGCCTGTGCAAATTCACTGCAGAAAGGCACTGAGGAACATGTTTCAGACACCAGTGCGTTGCTATTACAATTAATACAACAAATGCGACAAAAGCTTCAAAAGATAGACGCAATGGAACAAAATCAGAGACAAACACAACAAAAGCTTCAAAAGCTAGACACAATAGAACAAAATCTTCAAAAGTTAGGCACCACGCTTGAACAAACACGTGAGGATTTAAGTACTGAGTTACATAACATCGAATCGAAATGTCAAAAAGTCTGTAATCACGTAAAAACACAAATTTGTGAGCATTTTCTACCTATTTTTTCGCGGCATAAAAATGCATTACAGAATCACGAACCCGCCATAAAAGAACTGCAAACTATTGGTCATGAAAATCACGAGACCTTGCGGGCTAAAATTGACTCAGTTGCATCTACCGATTCGGTTACGCTACTTGCAAAAACTCAGGAAAACTTAAAGGACACAGTAGATACTCTGAAAATTGGTTCAGAAAGACGCATGGAGGAAATTAGTTCATTATCAGAGAAAGTAGTCGAACTTTCGGATCAGCTAAATAATTTATCTACGAAGGTAGATGATAATCTGAATGACACAAGACCGGTAGTCTTTAATGATACTGAAGAGCACAAAAAAATTGGGAAATTCAAACAAAATCAGAATCAAACTACTACGCAACACCAAAGAGAAATCCGGGAAGTATAAGATCAGTTGACACAGGTAATACAAGAATTACATGTTTCAGAGGACACTCGCGCTCCAATACGGCAAGAAGGACACAGAAATACGGAACAGCCACAAAATAATAACACAGAGCACTTCGGAAATTATGAAAGAAATTGGCAATTGGCAAAAGAATTTTGAGGTGTAATCGCCCAAACGACGTAACAATGACCGACATGTGACTCGCCGACATGATGATTTTGACTACAAGCTGTTTATTACTACAAGTAAATTCAAAACATTTAAGAATTCCGGCAACGACATTCATCCACAAGCGTGGCTTCATCAATTCTCTCATTGTTTTCCTCCAAACCGGTCATTAGAGCACAGATTAGAATTTATGTGTGGCTATTTAGAGAATGAACCAGCTGTAAGAATGCGATCGGTCATTCGCGATTGTCACAGTGAAGGAGAATTTTATCCTGCCTTCCTCTCAGCATATTGGTCTCAAGCTACACAAGACCAAGTAAAACATAGCATCATAAGGATGAAACATTTCGAACAATCTGAATTTTCCAGTCTTGTGAAATATTTTGAAGACATGCTGCACAAGAATCAGTACCTTTCAAACCCATGCAGTCCCTCAGAACTCATCCGCATTTGCTTAATCAAATTACCTGAACATTTACGACATATTATTTTGGCAGGACGTTGCAAAGACGACATTGAAGCTTTTCAGGGACTCTTACAAGAATTAGAAATTGACACTGACAATCGTGGAACGCGAAAACAGGAACACAACAATTACAGGTCACATCCGTCGCAATTCCGCGATGAAAGAAGTAATAACTGGACACGACAAGGCTATTCTCACAACACAAATCGTGACCAAAACAGACACCACCCGTATGACAAGCGTTGCCACAGTAGTAATAATTACAGGGAAAGATCATCTCTCCGTGGTAGTGACTATCACAGAGACAATCAGAGAAAAAGAGAACATGGGAACAACACAATCGCATCCTCAACAGCGTGTTACATACTTTTGCAGAATCTGGAATTACAGTTAACTTGAAAAAGTCTGAATTCGGTAGGACAAAGGTGAAGTTTTTGGGACATATTATTTCTTCTGAAGGCATTCAGCCGTATCCTGAAAAGTTAGAAGCAATCAGAGCCATTCCAGTTCCATCCACAGAAAAACACGTCCGCATATTTCTAGGACTCGTAAATTTTTACCGTCGTTTTCTAAATATGCAAATTCTAGTTGCACCAAAACTGTGTTCTCTCACTGGAAAAAATACTATTTGGAACTGGGACGAACAAGCACAGTTGCAATTCAATTCTTTGAAAGAAGCATTACTTAATGCGTCAGTACTAGCTCATCCAGATCTGTGACAAGATTTCTGCCTTAGCACGGATTCTTCTAAAGTCGGTCTTGGTGCCCATTTAATTCAAGAAGCCATAGAAAATGACACTACTGTTCAGAAAACCATTGCTTTTGCTAGCCGAGTGCTAACAAAATCTGAAAAAAATTATTCCGTTACTGAATTAGAAGCCTTAGCTATCGTTTGGGCATTTAACAAACTCCGTTTCTTTATTTCTGGTAAGCACGTAAAAGTATACAGTGATCATCGTGCATTACAATTTCTTATGTCTTCAAAATTAAATCATGACAGGTTAAAACGTTGGGCATTGTTTCTGCAAGAATTCCACTTCACAATAGTCTACATTCCCGGCAAGAAGAACATTGTTGCGGACGCACTGTCACGCGCACCGGCTGGGCTTGAGAAAAGTAACACAGAAGGCAACCTCGAGAAAAATTTCAGTATTCTTTACATTCAGAAAGTCGCCTTTGAAAACTTCATCACCACACCTTTAAAGGACATTGCTCATGAACAAGATAAAGATCCGATTTGGAAAGACATCAAAAGTAAATGGCATGAAAAGACACACACACAGATTCGGCATTATTATCTGGTTAGAAACAACATACTGTTCAAACGCTGCACTGTTGATGATAAGCTATGGGTACTTTGTATTCCTGACGATTTTGTTAATAAGCTCATTTGGTACATTCATTTCAGCTATGCACATTTTGGTCCACGAAAATGTTATCATATTCTTTGGACGACTTGTTATTTTAACAATATGGAAAAGAGAATTCGAAGAGTCTTGTCTATTTGTAAACATTGTCAAAAGGCTAAACCATCTACTGTCTCACATCGTGCTCCGTTGTTTCCTATCATTCCTTCTAAATTAAAAGAATTTGCTGCTGTTGATCTCTTGGGACCCCTTGTCAGAACATCTAATGGATTTTCGTACGTTCTAATCGCTGTTGAACTTACTTCAAAATTTGTTTCTTTCACTCCGTTACGTAAAGCCACTGGACGGTCTGTATCCAACGCCTTTGTTAAAAATTTCTTACGTGGGTTGGACACGTTAGTAAAGTCATTTCAGATAACGGACCGCAATTCAGATCTGCTGTTTGGTCACGCATGCTTCGGAACCATAAAATCAAACCTGTTTTTATTTCATTGTACTCACCACATTGTAACCCATCTGAGCGGATTATGAAAGAAATCAATAAGCTTTGCAGACTTTCTTGTCACAAAAAGCATCAGTATTGGGACATATATTTACACTTATTTCAAAATGTGCTGAATGAAATGCCTCATGACTCTACTGCTTTACCATCTGTTCTTGTACTGAAGAATGAAGAACCACCGAACAGAATCAGAGAGCTTGTACCTTTCCCGAATACACGTAAACTTCAACGCAAAGACATAATTGATTTGGCTATTAAAAATATAAAATCTGCAGCAGGCAAAAGGAGGAAACTACACGGTAAAGCAAATGCAAAGAAATTATATATTGGTCAGAAAGTTCTCATTAAAGCTCATTCATTGTCACATAAGAAGAAACACTTGAGTCACAAATTCTTTCTAGTTTACAATGGACCTTACAGAATCCGACGTATACCACATGAAAATTGCGTTGAAGTTGAAACTCTTCGTAATAGGAAGAGTAAAGGTTTACACCACATTTCACATGTAAAACCGTTTATTGAAAGATAATCTGTTTTTTAACTTAGACTTTGCCATAAAACTTTTCACTTCACGCTACTAGTACAATTTGTCACACTCAGAAACTGTTAACATGCAACAATGTTTTGGAGTTAACTATCCAGTCTAGAACCTAGGGAACATTTTTAAACAGAAATTACGAATGGATTGTTATAGTGAACAGACGACACAGTGTTGTTATTTGTACTTTCTTGCTTGTTAGTTGCACGATTACGTAACGATTATCAGGCTTACATACTTAGAACATATACTGGTACTGCTAATGAGATTTTAATGCAACATTTTGGTTTACTTGAAAATACATTCTGGATTTAAAGTACTTTCTGTGAGATACCAGATGACACATTGGTTAGTTTATGTGACAGCTACACGATTTTATCACGACGCTACTAATGAGTGACAATTTACAATGTTGCTTTTGCGGTATTTCTGTTTTATATCTGCACAGTTTTTCTGAATTCTTCTGGAAAGGAAAACATGTTTTAGTAGTAACTTTTGTGGTATAGCTACAATGAGACAGCCTTTTCCGTGGCACAACAATACGTTACAGCACAGTACCTTCTTCATCACGGCAATAAGCGTAATAAGTAAGATATCTACACGCAAAGCATTTCACTTTTGTTTATCATGAGGTAAGTACATTGACTTCTGCAGAACTTAGCTTTCGGAGGACGATAACTACGACACTTCCCCAGAGATTATCTTACAACAAGACGCACAGTTTAGCGCTACAGTACACGTATTTGAGTGATTAATTTTGTACTAAAAGCATTTATTTTTAAAGACTTTTGAATTACAAAGATACAAAAGTTTTCCGTGATACATTTCATTCCATTGCTGTAATTTGTAACACTTGATGGTATAATTACATTAATCCTCAGGGGGGTACACGCTTACTTTGTGTAACATGTGTGTGGCAAACACTAGGAGCCCTAGATAATATGGTATTTGCTTATACAGCTTTACACATCGGTCCATATTCCTCTAAAACCGAATTACACAGCTATCTGATTATTTGACAGAGAAACAAACATCTTTTTACTACATCAGTGACACATGTTTATACAGTTACACAGTTGGATAACTTCACACTTATGAAACTGTATTTTGTCTGTACTTTGTGAACTGTTCATATTTTTTCGGAACCATTGTGATATTATGAGAGCTTTGAATGATGTATTTGGTATGGGATCATGATTTTTAAAGTACGTTTGAGGTAGATGACACTATTGAAATGAGCAGAGAATATTTTTCAGGTTTTGAAATTATTGCAGAAAGCTACGACGTTTTTGAGATTTGGCTGAGTTTTTATGATTTCATTATTACGATGACCATGTGTATTTTGCTGTTGAGGTATGTTTATGATCAATAAGCTGATGCTATATGAGAAATTTGTTTATGCTACGTATGTATTATGATGAAATATTGAAAAAGTGTCGACGAATATGTATATGTGTAATAAGGTAAGGAATAGTGAGTAGTGGTTAGGGACTCCGACTTGTGAAAAAGGATGTTGGAAACCAAGAATTGTACATTAAGAGTTATGAAATGTGTGTAAATGCGAGAATGTACCACAATGCCGACGAAAATTTTTTGGACACTGTTATATTTACAGGATTTTGTTTCTACACATTTGTAACGCAAATTTTCGACCTGTGAAATTTTTATATAAGGCTGTCACTGTAGCGGAAACTGATGTAAATATTTCGGTAAGGAAGGTAGGTCACCTTGACGTAATGCGTTTTGGGCGCCCAGCTCAGAGATAGTCGTCTTACAAAAGAAAGCCATTAGGTGAAAAAAAAAGAGGCCATTATCCTCGCTATTGCCATTCCTTTGTAGAAAGCATCGCAAATACGACAGTCTCATTACTTGGAAACATATTGTACTTTGTGCCACTTACTGAAATGCTTATGAACTGATGGGAAATATACTTACATCTGCACACCTGATTATGACAAGCGTCTTTCTACGAGAGTCGAGAGAATTTCTACTAACTTATGAAATGCCACATGACTATTGAATGATATTTTTATGCTTTACTTTGTACATAGTTGCTTATTTCATTTGATAATTGGTTTCCAGCTGTATTGCAACATTGGTTTTATAAAATAAAATTAAATGCATTTGCTAATGTGAACTCTTTCTGTCAACAGATCTATTAAATAATAATTTTATGATCCACATTCTTCGAAAAAGGAGCACTTGGAAGGGAAAGAACAATAAGAAGGGATTAATAACAGTTACTGCAGACATAATTTTCTTTTCAACTACTTGGTAATTTTTTTGGTAGAATAACTTCTTGTGGTGCACCACTTTAATGACATAGATATTAAGATGTGAATAGACATTTCCCTGATCTGCATTGTTGTCTTTAGTATACTATTTTTTCTGTTTGAGCTTTGTCATGTTTAGATAAGTTACTGCATTTGCTGCAGCTGTTTGTCAGGCATTGTCCTACTGAATTTTACCTTGTGTTAAGCCAGTTTTACTACTGATTAATTTTTCTTGATTGCTGCACATTGCCTTATATTAGCTGTAATATTGCAATTGCTTTGCTTATTTATATTTATTGCTGCTTGCTTTGCCAATTTGCATTCTTTTGTCATTGCTGTTTGTGTTAATTGTTTTGTGCTGCTGCATTGCCTCGTCCCTTAGTTTAGGATCTGAGTTCAGTAGATTTAAGTTAGCTTAAGATGGGGTAGTCTATATAAGAGAACGAGTTGCGATGAATTGGAAGAAATGCATTGAGAAGCTATAAGAAAATGATTTGGCCAAAGAAGTACTTTGAAAGAGGATAAGAACAAAAACGTAGGCTTTAGGGACAACAGGTTTAGGTAGGATTTTCTTGGAAATAAATGATAAGGCAAGATAATGGAAAATAAATAATGAGGTAAGAAATATGTTAACATATAAATACAGAAAGCATGCTTTGATAGGATTTTTTTGGTGGAAACAAATGTTGAAATAAGACGAAAGATCTATGGAATGAAGTTTTGGGTTGGACTGCAGTACCAAATGTTACACTGAAAACGAACCCTGTCCTTTCCTTTTGAGTTATTCCGCTATGTGTTTATGACCCTTGTGTATTTGTGTTTTTCCTGTATTTATGTGTTTAGCTATTAATATTTACGTTGTAGAATTTTTCTGATAATATGCTATTTTCTTTGTAAGGATGCTTAGACATAATTTATTCTGTTTTTTTTAATGCTCTCGTGTGAAGTTGATGTTTCGAAAGTTATTCTGATCTTTTATGTATGTACTTATGTTATAATTCCTGTAACACTGATGTATATGTTTATTTCTATTCTTTTGTAAAGACTGTGTTACTACAAATGTTATCTGTACTGTTATGTTCTTTAATGGTGTATTTTGTACCTTTGTAATTGTATTCTTACGTTGTAAATTTATAATTGTATAGACACCAGTACTTCAAATTAAGTTACATTTCACTGCACTCGTTTCTGTTGGTCATAGTAATGCACAATATCTGAGAAGTTGGAACTGTTAGTGTTTGCACATGTGTTAATAATTCAGCAAGGGACTGATTAACAGCATTGCTGGTTCTAAGGACAATTCCAAAAACTTTGTGAGTGCTCAAGTGGTGGTTTATGGACTTGCTATATTCTCCACAACACTCTTCGATGGTGATTGTGCACCTGCACAGTCACGACGGATGGCTGCTGGCCGTGTCTGCAAGGACTACAGTGAGTCTGCATCTTTGATGGTCCACCAATACCGTTATCTCTACAAGGACTACAATGGGTCTGCATCTTTGATGGCCCACCAATACCATTATTTCTACAAGGACTGCACTGGGTCTGCACCTCTAGTGGCCCACCAACACCGTAATCTCTACCAGGACTACAGTGGGTCTACTCTGTGATGACCTACCTACCAATATTCTTCAAAAGTTCTACTGACTCTGCGGTGGGTTTGCTCTGTTGTGGTCCATTACCTGTCTGCATGTCGAGAGTCAGCACTGTCTTTCCGTTGGAAGGACAACACTACTTCTTCACGACTGCATGGAAATCCACTACTTCTGTGTGCATTTTCTTTTACTGCTCAGACTTTGAGAAAAACACTGCTATTTTACTGTGATGAACGATCAGGACTGTCTTTATGGACTGTGAGAAAATTTTAGCTTTTGACCAACATTGTATCAATAAGTGTGTGCGTTTGATTGCTTTGTTATTGTAACTGTGAAAATTTTTTAACAAATATGTATTGGCCACTGCCCAAAACAATTTGTAAAATTTTTTGTTGGGAGCAAGGGAGCTATGTAAGTAGGCTGTTTAGGTTTTCTTACTGGTAACGCCACGTAGTGCTCTGTATGAAAATCACGCCTGTGCTGTGTGCAGTCTGTGGCTAGTTTGCATTGTTGTCTGCCATTGTTGTGTTGGGCAGCTGGATGTTAACAGCGCGTAGCGTTGCGCAGTTGGAGGTGAGTCGCCAGCAGTGGTGGATGTGGGGAAGTGAGATAGCGGATTTTTGAGAGCGGATGATCTGGACGTGTGTCCATCAGAGACAGTGAATTTGTAAGACTGGATGTCATGAACTGCTATATATATTTTGATTTTTGAACACTATTAAGGTAAATACATTGTTTGTTCCCTATCAAAATCTTTCATTTGCTAACTATCTCTATCAGTAGTTAGTGCCTTCAGTAGTTTGAATCTTTTATTTAGCTGGCAGTAGTGGCGCTCGCTGTATTGCAGTAGTTCGAGTAACGAAGATTTTGGTGAGGTAAGTGATTTGTGAAACGTATAGGTTAATGTTAGTCAGGGCCATTGTTTTGTAGGGATTTTTGAAAGTCAGATTGCGTTGCGCTAAAAATATTGTGTGTCAGTTTAAGCACAGTCATGTATAATTGTTCAAAGGGGACGTTTCACATGTACAGACATTCGTACCAATTCACCATACACGAACCCTAATATGAGCACACAGTTGTTAAAGAACTTTTTCGAGACGAACATAGATGTCATAGTGGCCAAAGTCACCTCCCTCCAGAATCCTCAGTACTTATAGAAGAATAAGTGGTGCCTATTTTACCAGCATAGGGGAGGACATTACGCTACCATACTTCCAAGTCTCCCTACACGATCGTAATACTCCCTTGGTATGCACTGCGGAAAGTTCCAATACATTATGTTCCGCCTTCGATTTAAACACGGACGGTTCCGACACAAGCTCTATCGGCTAAAACTGATATTTACGCTGACGACGATATCGACAACATCGTTTTAGGCTGCTCAGTCTGATACCACGTGAATACCAATTTACTACAGCACGTAGTGCTTCGCGTACAACTACTTTCCATCGGAATGAAGACTCTATTTACAACATATGAAGTGTCACTGTGTAAATATATACACTGAAGCGCCAAAGAAACTGGTATAGGCATGCGTATTCAAATACAGAGATATGTAAACAGGTAGAAGAGGCGCTGCGGTCGGCAATGCCTATATAAGACAACAAGTGTCTGGCGCAGTTGTTAGATCGGTTACTGCTGCTTCAATGGCGGGTTATCAAGATCTAAGTGAGTTGGACGTGGTGTTCTAGTCAGCGCACGAGCGATGGGACACAACATGTCCCAGATAGCGATGAAGTGGGAATTTTCCCGTACAACCATTTCACGAATGTACTGTGAATATCAGGAATCCGGTAAAACATCTAGTCTCCGACATCGCTGCGGCCGGAAAAAGATTCTGCAAGAACGGGACCAACGACGACTGAAGAGAAACTTTCAACATGACAGAAGTGCAACCCTTCCGCAAATTGCTGCAGACTTCAATAATGGGCCATCGATATGGGCTTTCAGAGCCGAAAGCCCACTCGTGTACCCTTGATGACTGCACGACACAAAGTTTTACGCCTCACCTGGACCAGTCAACACCCACATTTGACTGTTGGTGACTGCAAACATGTTTCCTGGTCGGACTAGTTTCGTCTCAAATTGTATTGAGCGGATGGACGTGTACAGGTATGGGGATAACCCCATGAATCCATAGACCCTGCATGTCAGCAGGGGACTGTTCAAGTTGGTGGATGATCTGTAATGCAATGGAGCATGAGCAGCTGCAGTTATATGGGACCCCTGATACGTCTAGATAAGACTCTGACAGGTGAAACGTACGTAAGCATCCTGTCTCATCACCTGCATCCATCAATGTCCACTGTCCATTCCGACGGTCTTAGGCAATTCCAGCAGTACAACGCGACACCTCACACGCTCAGAATTGGTACAGAGTGGCTCCAGGAACACTCTTCTGAGTTTAAAAGCTTCCGCTGGTCACCAAACTCTCCAGACATGAACATTACTGAGCATATCTGGGATGCCTTGCAACTTTCTGTTCAGAAGAGATCTGCACCTCCGCGTACTCTTATTACTTATGGACAGCCCTGCAGGATTCATGGTGTCAGTTCCTTCCAGGACTACTTCAGGCCTCGGGCATGGGTGTGTGTGATGTCCTTAGGTTAGTTAGGTTTAAGTAGTTCCACATTCTAGGGGACTGATGACCTCAGAAGTTAAGTCCCATAGTGCTCAGAGCCATTTGAACCATTTGACTACTTCAGACATTAGCCGAGTCCACGCAACGTCGTGTTGCTGCATTTCTGCATGTTTGCGGCCCTGCACGATATTTGGCCTGTGTACGAGTTTCTTTGGCTATTCGCTGTATATATGTACCTTTCTATCGGGACAACAAATTCTTGTTAAAGGTAATCTTATACTTTTTACTTTCTAGAGGTGTACTTGTTTCTGGTACTGAAAAATCTGAGGCTTGAATGTAATTTAACTTTTCAGCAGACGATTTTAATGATTCGAAGAAGTGTTCCAAACATAAGAGATGTTTGTCGTCCTTTGATTCATTGTGGCAGAAAAACCGTATGACCTCTCCCGGCTTTTTAGTCAGGCCACGTTTTTTATCTTTCAAAATAGAGAGTGAGTCACTAATTATTGCCACCTAGAATATCTCCGAAAGCATAATAGTAGCAGAAAAGTTTGTGGGACAAATGTTGCATGGTACAACAGGAGCCATAATACGATGTTAGTCTTTTGTTGCTAGGTGGGGTAACGTCAGAGATATGAAGGTCAACTTTGTTTACTTAAATGGGATGCTATAGTTTGGTATTTATTTTCTGATAGCGGTTATCGAGATGAATCCAGTGTTATGTAACAGTAAGGTCTTTGAAGGTCAAAAAAGGTCAAAAAAGTGGCATGTCGCATGAACGTCCTTTTACAGAAGATGTTCGAAGTGATGACCATTGGTATCAGTGTATTGATGCAATCTTCTTATCAGTGACTGAGTGGTATTTCTTATCACTGCGGCACTTATCGAAGCACATGCTCTGACAATTCTCTCTCGTATATCGTGCGAATAGTAATACGGCGTATCCATCTAACGTGCCATTGACACGTAAACACCATTCGACGGTTTCGCAATACAACACTAATAGGAACGGTAAGACTGGTATCATCGAATCAAGCGAATGTGAATCATGTATTCCTTCGAAGAACAAGTCGATTGAATTCTGCCGATGGGCTCAACTTCAGAATCAGAGGGATGACACATCTATTAATTTGATTTTATTTACTGACGAGGCTACATTCACGAACCATGGAAATGTTAATTTGCATAACATGCATTATTGGGCAACTGAAAATCCACGTTGGCTGCGGCAAGTTGCACACGAAAAACCGTGGTCGGTGAATGTATGGTGTGGGATTCTGGAGGACAGAATTATAGGCACCTATTTCATCGAAGGAAATCTCAGTGGTAGGAAGTAAACCACATTCCTGCAACAAACATTAGGTCTGTTATTGGAAGAAATACGTTTAGGAAGAAGGAACAGAATGTGGTATCAATACGATAGGTGTCCACCACATTTTTCGCTTATGGCTAGGAATGAGTTGCAGACACAACTCCGAAATTGTTGGACTGGACGTGGAGGAGATGTGTCGTGGCCGCCTCGTTCGCCAGACTTGACGCCTCAGGATTTTTTTCTTGTGGGGATTCGTAAAAGACGTTTATAAAGACGTTACATCTACACCTGAAGATATGCGAGAGAGAATTGTCAGAGCATGTGCCGATGCGATAAGGGATACCACTCAATCGATGATAAGAAGACTGCAGCAGTGCATTGATGCACCAATGATCATCTCTTCGAACACCTTCTGTAAATGGACGTTTATACCACCTTTGTCACCTTAGTTGACCTTCAAAGACCTTACTGTTACACATCAATGTATTGGTCTCGATAGCCGCTATCAGAAAATAAGTACCAAACTATAGCATCCTATTTAAAAACAAAGTTGACCTTCACATCTCATATTTTGGCATCCGTTGTCCCATTGCAACTTTTGTCCCACAAACTTTTCAGTCCCTATCATACTTTCGAAGTTATTCTAGGTGGCAATGGTTAGTGACTCACCATGTTTAACCGCGGATATCAAATAACTGGTATCAGAAGAAGGAATAGATCGTTACTAAAGATAATTGATATTGCAAAATCAATGATCAAACGCCTACCGTCTATGTTTGCTGCTGGAAAACTTGTCTCTAAATATTAAGTGTTGTTAGTTCTACACATTTATGTGTAGTGTAACACACTAAATTCTTTTTGATGTCTGTAAAGGTATCATACACACAAGATACAAACCATTGCTTATGATTACATGATTTCATATTTTTCTTGCATTGCAGATTTGAGATCTAGCTCTTTGCTCTTACCGTAATAAAAAAAGTAAGTAAGAAATCATTGCAATCCTTCGTAGGTAATTATATTAGCGCAACAAGCTGCCTGAAAACAATCTCCAATTCCAAAATGTCCATCCGCAAAACAGCCTTTTGAGCATGCAAGTACGGTTTACCCTATCTGGCACCAGACACAAGCTCCCGTTTAAAATTTTGTTCCTAGTCTTCCGCCCTGCACGTAAACAACTGGTACAGTTTCCATAATCTTCAGTTTAAGTTATTTGTATTGTTACTTACCTGGAGAAGCTTGTGTCTCAACATAGGTAGATGTGACAGTTTTATTTTCAAAAGTGTCACGTGAAGGCCCTCAGACGGGAGATCGACAGAAATTAGAAATGAGAAAACGCTGGACAAGCTTGTGTCTCAAAATACGTAGGTGTGATTTTTTTTATTTACAAAGGTGTCACGTGACGGCCCTCAGATGAGTGATCGACAGAATTGACAAACGAGAGATCGTGGTATTTTCTATAACAAACTCTCAAAAACGCACCTGCTACCACACGTACATCCTGCTGTAATGTTGCATAACATCGTAGTGACATCCTGATAACGGTATCCAAAATATGTCGCTGTGAACTACCACTCATCCACAGGAAGACTCTTAGTCCCCAGTCACATTTTTGTATTTGATGAACGTTCATGACGGAATTTTTTGTGCCTCATAGGCCTTGGACTTCATAATCTTAACTTAACAAGCTGGCTGAGAAGGATATCTTTTAATATTTTTCCGAGTTTTAAGAAATGATATGAGTTGTATTTGAGTTTTGTAATGACGAATAGCAGTCCTTACGAAATATGTCTATCACTTTACTTTATCATTTACCTTTTAGTAGAAACAAGTGACTAGATCTTTAAATTACCGAAAGATAATCTACAGGTCAATAACATCCACAATACATCACCTCCGAAGTAAAGTTTCGCCTATCATTCATACGAATACATGAAAACAACCATTTCCTCTTATTTATTTTCACGTCAAGTACCGTAGGATCAAATTCAGGAGCAAATTTCCAAAGTCATGGACTGCCTCATTACATGTAATCACAACATAAAATAATAACAGATAAAAATAAAATGTTTATGAACCCGAAAAAAGTCAATGCATAGGTTTCAGTAAATGCAGTCAACAATACAATAAGAATCAGCTTAATTTTTCAAGGAACTCCTCGGCAGAATAGAAAGAGTGGCCCATGAGGAAGCTCTTTAGTTTGAATTTGAAAGTGCGCGTATTACTGCTAACAGTTTTGAATTAGAGTGGTAGGTTACTGAAAATGGATACAGCAGCAGTATACTGCACACCTTTCTGCACAAGAGTTAAGGAAGCCCGATCCAAGTGAAGGTTTGATTTCTGCCGAGTATCAACTAAGTGAAATGAAATGATATTGAAAGCTGCTAATTCTTGGGAACAAGCTAATACTGTTAATAAGAAATAACAGTAAGGAATATATATATTGAGAGGCCAATGTCAAAATACTCAGACTCGTGAACAGAGTTCGACAAGAGGTTCGTGAACTTATACCACTTATTGCCCGAACCGCCCGTTTTTGTGCCAGAAATGTCCTTTTAGAATGGGAAGAGTTACCCCAAAATATAATACCATAAGACATAAGCGTATGAAAATAAGCAAAGTAGACTAATTTTCGTTTCGAAGATCACTCACTTCAGACACCGTTCGAATAATAAAAATGGCAGCATTAATTCTTTGAACAAGACCCTGAACGTGGGCTTTCCACGACAGTTTACTATCTATCTGAACAACTAGAAATTTGAACTCTTTTTCGCTAATCATATGCCCAGTCTGTGAAATTAAAACGTCAGGTTTTGTTGAATTGTGTGTTATTGAGTCTTACTGTGATTTAGCGTTAGTTTATTTTCTACTAGCCATGAACTTAGGTCATGAACTGCACTACTTGAAACCGAGCCAATTCTGCATTCAGCATCCTTTACTACCAAGCTAGTGTTATCAGCAAACAGAAATATTTTAGAGTCACCCATAATACTAGAGGATATATCATCTACATAAATAAGGAACATTAGTCGCCACAACACTTATCCCTGGGGCACACCCCACTCGACTGTACCCCACTCAGACCCCACATCACAGCCATTCTCAACATTGTGAATAATGAACTTTTGCTGTCTGTTGCTAAAGTAAGAGATGAACCAATTATGAGCTACTCCCGTATTCCATAATAAATAAATAGAGCAATATTTTGTGATAAACACGATCAAAAGCCTTAGTTTCATCGAAAACTCTGCCTAGCTTTCGAAACCTTTTGTTTAACCCATCCACCACCTCAGAGAGAAAAGAGAATATAGAATTTTCAGTTGTTGAACGACTTCCAAAGCCGAAGTGTACCTTTGATAGCAAATGAAATTGATCAATTATCCTTACATACACAGCGTTTTCAGTAACTCAATAACTTTAGCAAACACTGATGGCATAGAAATAGGTCTAAAATTGTCTACATTATACCTTTCTCCCTTTTTATAAAGCCGCTTTACTACTGAATCCTTTAATCGTTCAGGAAACTTGACCATTCCTAAAGGAAAAATTACAAATATGGCTAAATACAGGGCTAACATGTGCAGCACAGTACTTTAATATTCTGCTAGGCACTCCATCATAGCCATGAGAGTCCTTAGTCTCCAATGATTTAATTATTGACTCAATCTCCCCCTTGTCTGTATCACGGAGGAGTATTTCAGACATCAATCTCGGCACTAAACAAAGGAAAGTGCGAGGTCATCCACATGGGTACTAAAAGAAATCCGATAAATTTTGGGTATACGATAAATCGCACAAATCTAAGGGCTGTCAATTCGACTAAATACCTAGGAATTACAATTACGAGCAACTTAAATTGGAAAGACCACATAGATAATATTGTGCGGAAGGCGAAACAAAGACTGCGCTTTGTTGGCAGAACATTAAATATAGAAGATGCGCCAAACCCACTAAAGAGACAGCCTAAATTACACTTGTCCGTCCTCTGCTGGAATACTGCAGCGCGGTGTGGGATCCTTACCAGATAGGATTGACGGAGGACATCGAAAAAGGGCAAAGAAGGGCAGATCGTTTCGTGTTATCGCGCAATAGGGTTGAGAGTGTCACTGATATGATACGCGAGTTGAGGTGACAGTCACTGAAAAGAAGGCGTTTTTTTTGTTTTTTTTTTCGGTGAGATCTATTTACGAAATTTCAGTCACCAACTTTCTCTTCCGAATGCGAAAACATTTTGTTGACACCCACCTACGTAGGGAGAAATGATCATTATAATAAAATAAGAGAAATCAGAGCTCGAATGCAAAGATTTAGGTGTTCCTTTTTTCCACACGCCATTCGAGAGTGGAATGGTAGAGAAGTAGTACGAAAATGGCTCGATGAACCCTCTGCCAGGCACTTAAGTGTGAATTGCAGTGTAACCATGTAGATGTAGAAAGATATTTGCCAAGAAAGTTATGTGATTCCCTGTAGAAACTAAATTTTTATTTAATTCACGAACAATGCTCATAAAGTGATTGTTAACTACTGTACGTATATCTGATTTTTCAGTAACAGAAATATTTTTACTACGAACTGATTTTACATCGTCGACCTTGTGCTGCTGACCAGACACTTCTTTCACAACTGACCATACGTTTTTAATTTTATCCTGTGAATTAGCTGTTGTATTTGCATATCACATACTCTTTGCCTTCCTAATAACATTTTTAAGCGCCTCACAATACTGTTTGTAATGGGCTACTGTAGCGTGATGAAAAGCAACTGCTAGGTCGCTCTAAAAAAAAAAAAAAAAAAGAATAAATTAAGGTATGCGTTTGTATTCAACAGCTGTTACAAGACATTCCACAATGTAGGAGATTTTGTTGTTATTTGTAGAGGCGGCGGTTACGTTAAATATAGTAATATTTTGTAGTTCCTGAACATCAAAAAACTCATTATTTTTTTCACACCAGGCATCGAAACATTTCTTATGCCGAAAATGAGGCGCATAGGGAATTTCAGACAAAGAAAGAGGATGGATCTGTGTTACAGGTAATCCATTACTTGCATTATGGTTGTCCATTCGACATTCATATTTGGTATAAGTTTTGCTCTAAATGAGAACACAATGTTTCACTCAACTACATGGCTGGGTCTCAGTGCAAAAATGGTTCAAATGGCTCTGAGCACTATGGGACTTAACATCGATGGTCATCAGTCCCTAGAACTTAGAACTACTTAAACCTAACTAACCTAAGGACAGCACACAACACCCAGCCATCACGAGGCAGAGAAAATCCCTAACCCCGCCGGGAATCGAACCCGGGAACTGGGGCATGGTAAGCGAGAACGCTATCGCACGACCACGAGATGCAGGCTGGTCTCAGTGCACCTGTAATAGATAATCCCTTAGTCGGATACGGATCCCTCTGTCAACAAGCATAGCGTCTTCTCCCAGGTGCCAGTCGCTCTCACACTGACGCGGGTAGAAGGAGCGAGAGAGATAGGGAGAAGAGTACCAGACACGGAGAGGAGGCGAAGCAGCGGGCGCGAGAAAACAGGCCCAGCATTCAGAGGCTACGCAGCGCACTAAACAGGGCAGAGCCGCTAACTGGCGTCGCCAACGCCGCCGCTCTGGCTAAATGAAGCAGTGCCCTCATGAAACGGAGGGCCAGAAGCTGCGCAATCGATATGGATTATGGCGGCGTGTTCTCGTGCCAGAGTAATGTCCCAGGAGCTCAGGCCGCCGGCCTAGATTGCAGCCTCGCCGAAAGCCCCGACCGTTGCTTTAATATCAAGGCGCATTCTGTGCGGCTGGCATCGAGAAATAATTACACACGAGCTAACATACAGGAATTTCGTGAAGAAGTAGCGAGTTAAAACGGAAAAACGACCATAACTTACCAAATACATTGAAAGAGAGGCAAAAGAGTTCCATTTTTCTAGTCTTATATTGAACTTCAGGCGTTGAAACTAATGTTGCAAAACATTATTGTGCACCTACACGTGCATTTACTTTAGTTAACCGGGAACCATTGTAGTATATACGACGGAGGGCGCTTCTTCTACAAGTTTTCCCCACTATGCTGCGTGATAAACTACAATTAGTACATCAACAGTTTCTCTAAAATGTCTATAATCGTCCTTCAATTGTTCAAGTGGCTCTGAGTACTATGGGACTTAACTTCTGAGGGCATCAGTCCCCTATAACTTAGAACTACTTAAACCTAACCAACCTAAGGACATCACACACATCCATGCCCGAGGCAGGATTCGAACCTGCGACCGTAGCGGCCGCGAGGTTCCAGACTGTAGCGCCTAGAACCGCTCGGCCACCCCGGCCGGCTATAATCGTCCTTATTCGAGTTGTATGTGGGAGGGAGAAGTGTGTTTTCTGACATGGATTAGTTACCTGTGAATCTCTTGTGCTCACTAAAAAAATGTTGCTAGTGCATCCCAGAGATCTTCTCTGCATATTATCTCTCTCACGCGGTAATACAACTTGGTGATGGCCCACGACGAATAAAAATACTCAAGAATAGGTAAATCGAGAGTTTTATGAGTTGCCTCTTTCAACAAGGAATTACATAGTGTGAAATTAAGATCGAGCCACCGCTATAGCCCTGTAGATGTCAGGAGGATCTGTACCAGGTGACTTTATCGATAAACAGATCGCTTCCCATAGCGTAACGCGAATTTGATTACTGATGTCGCTCAACACATAACTTAATGAATTGAGTTTATTAACCAGGGTGTCCCTAGTATAAGTGAAACAGTTGTGCTGAAGCTCACGAGATGATGAAAATAGGGAGTTACTCAAACTATTGAATGACGGGAGGGTCACTATAAAACCACATGTATTAGAAGTCCCTGTGAACTTCAGATCGAACACGGATGCACAAAGACAGGAAACTGTTACACTCCTTAAGTATTAACACTGATTACAAAGGAAATATGATATCAACAGCTTGCCCAAGATCGGGTAATGGGTCTTAGGTGAATACGTTAGAGTCAAGACAACATTTGTGGAAACAATTAAATTCGATGAAGTCGCACTATGATTGCTGAATGTTAATGAAAGAGGAAAGAAAGAATTACCAAATGAATCACGCATGGACCTAGTGTTCTTATGGAAAGAATGTTGAGCTCGCCATTGATAATATACATACTTGAATTAGAAATATGAAAGCTCTAACTTCAACCTGTACACATTGCGAACACTGCAGTTGCTGACCAGTGCCCGCGAGTGGCTGCTGTAGTGGCCCAAAAACTCAGTCATCTGACCAACGGCGACGGTTGCTCTCCATCAGGGTCGAGAATCGAAGTTCCTCTCTTGGGTAAAGTGTCCCCTGGTGAGTCTGGGACGGAAGAAGTACTTCTACAGAGCGCTCCCGAAAGAAGCTGAACCTTTACTCAAACTTTTCCAGTGTGAGACTTTTGCATGATTTCGATCAACATTCAGAGTGATTCTTCCGCGTGCCACCCGACCAGATACATTATAATAAGGCATCATGCTTAGTTTTAGAATAATTAACCAATCTTAGGGGTTTTTAGTGCAGGATCTCAGGAACAGGCTACCTCTGACACCCACTATATAACCTACTTTACGTTTCCACTAATAAGGCCTTTTCCACTTATGAGCAAGCGAGTTCTGCTCTCCCAATCCAGAATTTATTTACATTAGACAATGGTTGCTGCTCTTGCATTTTCTTAGCAGCGTCTGCCACAATTCAGTTGCTTGGCACCAGCCTGATAGCTGCAGATACCATGCTCTTAAACACAAAAGATCCGGATGGTCTCTCCTTTTACTCCACTTTCAACATATTATCTTTCCACCGTCCTGCCCGCATCTCGTGGTCATGCGGTAGCGTTCTCGCTTCCCACGCCCGGGTTCCCGGGTTCGATTCCCGGCGGGGTCAGGGATTTTCTCTGCCTCGTGATGGCTGGGTGTTGTGTAATGTCCTTAGGTTAGTTAGGTTTAAGTAGTTCTAAGTTCTAGGGGACTGATGACCTAAGATGTTAAGTCCCATAGTGCTCAGAGCCATTTTTCCACCGTCCTCTGTCTGGTGGTTCCCGGAATATGTGCTTCCTGTAGGGCGCAGAACGTTATGATACTGCACGCCCCATTGCTGTTAGCTTGCAATGTGCTTCCTTGGTGCCAGTGGACGCAGATCATTAAAAACAGTGCCCATTAGGTTACCATCATTTAGGACCAAATCACAGATGGCACCTGCCCGGAGGTACTTTGCACACAGGCAATATACTGTCACCAGTTCTTGTACCTGTATCCTCCTTGCCTTCTAGTACATCTACATCTACATCTACATCTATACTCCGCGAGCCACCTCACGGTGTGTGGCGGAGGGTACTTATTGTACCACTATCTGATCCCCCCTTCCCTAGTATTGGCCGTGCCTGTAGTCTGAAGAGGACTGCGGCTCCAAATGGCTCAACACTGGCTCGCTGTCCCCTCTGCTGCTGGCCTGTGTTCAACATGTATTCAACAGCATTCCCAATTACGCATTTACACTAAAATGCACAATAAGAAATTCACATGGGATTGTAGTAGTTTGCCACGCTTATCACTGATGTTAACTTTAACCATACTGGAAGTCCCATTTATAGATGGGAATTAATTTAGTTTGGATGGGTTTCCCAATTTACAACGTAACAACAACTTCAGTTAACACGCGTCATGCAGACAGAGCTTATGATTAGCAGTACCATACCTGGAATTTATTGGACCTTTGGTTTAGAGCTGAGTGTGTAGGGTCTCAACCAGAGTTTCCATCGATTTTGTGACTTAAGTATTTTGAACATGGCTGTACTTCAGCAACTTTTACAGAACAGCAGGTGAATAAGACAGCCAACCGGTTGCAATAAATAGTTATATTCAGTTAACCTTAACCATGGATTCAACGGATTTAACCCCGTCTTTTTCAGAAGGACAAGAAACAAATTTCACATTAGCAAACAGTCAGCTTGTAAAGCGATCTAAAATATCCACACGAAATGTGTCAGTAATGATATATACATCCATTTTTAAAACTTAAGGCAGCTCTTAACATGGTATAGCATTTTATGTGATTCATTTTACTGGCCTGACAAGCCCTTCAATTGAGAGGCCTTAAGTTTTACAAATAGATGTACAGATCGTTGCCTACTCATGTCATGTTGAGATGTTAGATCGCTTTAATAACTGACTGTTTGCCAATGTGCAGTTTGTTCCTTGGCCGTCTGAAGAAGACGCGTTTAAATCCGTTGAAGCCATGGTTAAGGTTAATTGAATACCACCATTTATTGCAACTGATTTTCTGTCTTATTCAACAGGGATCTTGTGACTGTCTTAGTGGCATATTCTTGCACCGGTGTTATAGGGTGGGGAATCATAGAATTCCCCATGATAGTTCGTGGGTGCTCCACACAGAGGTAGGAGCTACTCGGGAAGCAAAATTCCAAATATTTATTTTTTTGCTATGCAGTACAACCTGAGGTCCTCTAATGTACGCTTGCCACATGATACGCAGAGATTGAAATCAGACAGTATACAAAGTGAAAACACTTAGAATGTCTAAAAGTTAACAATAAAGTCCCGAAATGTTCTTATAATCGTTTCTGAATTTACCGCCCTGTAGGAATGCTGTCCGACTCAACTTATAATCGGAACCGAGAGCTAGATGAAACCCGACGTAGATAGTGACAAATATTTAATGACGCGTGTAATGTATAACGTATTGGAAAGACAAAGGAGATTCGAGAATGTTCCTGGTGGCACCAGGTGTTCAGCACTATCGAACATGATGGTTTTGGTGGTCCAGATTTTATGATGTTGGGAGGCATAGTGTTTCATGAAGTACTGAGCTCCAAATCTTTGAACACTGTCAAAGTTATTGTGTCACTGTACACCGTCCCCATTCACGTTATTTTAGGGCTTCATTTGACCATGACTTCACTTAAATGGATGGTTATGCGCGAATGCGTCGAGCAGCGCAGGTGGAAGAGGTCTTGAAACGAGAGGCTGCTCGGAGAATGTACTGCTCCACCCGTTTCCGCCCATTAAATCGCATAGACCACGTGGGAGATGCGTTAAAGAGACATATTGCGGCACCTCCACATGCACAACCTTCCAACAGTTGTTAACCGCGCTGGTGGAGGAACTGAACTTCAAACCACAGGAACACCTTATGCACCTCGTGGCCAACTTACTAGCACGTTGCACACCATGCACTGTTCCCCATGGTGATCACAGACCCTATTCAGAACCACGTTACGCCTTTTGCAATATCCATGGGACCATCACGAATCACAGTGACTTCAGGGTGATTATTTTATTTGGATAAAATTGTTGTTTCTGTTGGCCTCATTGCGTCTTTGTTTCAGTTACATTATTTACTGTACAGTAGCAGCTCTTCCTATATATGGTCCATGTTTCATCGAGCTATGTTACTTGACGGTGGCACTTCCTGCGGAAGTTACTTTATTCCGCAGGTTTTGCACATCATTGTAGATGTAGGTGTAGAATCAATGTCACTCTAGCACCTGTTTCCTTTAAAACTAGATTTATGCATTAATTTACCCATTTATTTGACGTGGCAAGGTTAGAACGTTTAGGTCCTCTCTTACATGTGGCCAGATATCCTTCATGACTCAGGGACCGATGACCTAGCAGTTTGGTCCGTCCCTCGCTCTTTTAAACCAACCTTCGTGACTCAGCATTACAATGTGCAGAGTATTTGAGAAGAACATAATGACAGTACTAACGCCATCGAAGCCAGACTCGAGAAACCCACTGCTCTCAGAAGAGATTAATTCTGGTAATTTTTGATGTGACGATGGCTACAGAGGCAAAACCGAATAACAATTTTAGTAAAGTGAAATATGACCAAGATATAGATCGTTATACTGTAATTCGATACGACAGCCACCAGTCTCCTCAGGAGGTACAAGTAGCCACATTTCGGGGATTTGAACTCAAAGCACATACCCCGTAAATGACGTAGACCCATAAACAGAGGTTTGGTTGCCCTCTATTTCAGCCATATTCGAGAATACCGTGTATTTTGTGTTATTGGCATGGGAGCAAGCGGAGTACCATCACTGTTGAGGAAGACTCAGCAGACATAGCGATTTTTAAGCTCCAAGCTAACTGGATAGCAATTCCCTTGAGAACCATTTGGAAGTTATCGAGTGAGATGCGTTCACCTAGGTCTCAGCTTTCCCTGACTAATGGGAGGCGGCAGAGTTGTCACGGATCAACGCTTTCTGTGTCTCACGGAAGAGTCGTAGCTATCATGAGGTTGAAAGTGGATTCTAAGCTTCACTACATAGGTGTGTCCATTTCAACTGATGATGAATGTATTATGGTAAAACCTATAGGCATTCCAGCCGAGCATGTAACCTGTATCGTAACAGAACTTACGGATACGAAAAATTTTCTCCCAAGATGAATGAATTAACTGATAAAAGAGAAACAATACTCGGCTACAATATTCAGATAGAGTGTGTCTTACTTTGGATTACTGTACTGTGTTTGGAATGCAACAGCGTCTAGATATGTAGGTTTGAATTTTCTGTGAATTCGATAAATTCACATGAATCATCACGTCGTCAACAAGATGTTAATTACTTTCTTTTACATTAGGTCTATATTTGTCGGCAAGTGCAAACCTTTCAGGACAATGATATTCCTCTACAGCATAAAAAGAAAGAGAGCTCGAGTATTTTCAGAGGTGGCAGTACATATAAAGAAAATAAAGCAAGTTCAGTAATCATGGGTCGCGGAAGTGAGATATTTCACATCAACCTACTTCGTCCTCCCTGCTCGACCAACACGGATTTCAACGAAATTTTACGTGAATATTCGCACATGTCCCCGATGAACATTGGTGAAGATTAACTTTCGTCAAAGTAATGCTGACCGAGATATTGTTACTTGTTTACTCCATGCGTGATTTTGCGCAGAGCGAGCGTGAATTTCTGGCGATTTTCACCTGCTATATCTTCGGCAATATTTTGTGGAAAGATGTAAGACGTCGTGGCCTCCTGACCTTCATTGCTTACATATTCAGCCCTCACAATCATATTCCGCACATCAAGACGCTTCATTCGAACCCAAACTCGATAAGATAAAGTCAATGTTGTATGAATTCATGTAAACGATAGGCAATTAACAAGTAAGCGCACCATGGTTGAAATACTCGAGGCAAACAGAGATCATGTGAAACTCAGCTCGCCCTATTTGCCCAAGAAATTCACAGTGCCGTAGACACTGGCGAGCAGATTGATGCCGTATTCCTGGACTTCAGGAAGGCATTTGATACGGTTCCGCACTTACGTTTAGTGAAAAAAATACGAGCTTACGGAATATCGGACCAGGTTTGTGATTGGATTCAGGATTTCCTAGAAGAAAGAACACAACATGTCATTCTTAACGGTTCAAAATCTGCAGATGTAGAGGTAATTTCGGGAGTACCGCAGGGAAGCGTGATAGGACCTTTATTGTTTACAATATACATAAATGACTTAGTTGACAACATCGGTAGCTCCGTGAGGCTATTTGCAGATGACACGGTTGTCTACAAGAAAGTAGCAACATCAGAAGACTCGTACGTACTCCAGGAGGACCTGCAGAGGATTAATGCATGGTGCGACAGCTGGCAGCTTTCCCTAAACGTAGATAAATGTAATATAATGCGCATACATAGGGGCTGAAATCCATTCCAGTACGATTATGCCATAGGTGGTAAATCATTGGAAGCGGTAACGACCGTAAAATACTTAGGAGTTACTATCCGGAGCGATCTGAAGTGGAATGATCACATAAAACAAATAGTGGAAAAGCAGGCGCCAGGTTGAGATTCATAGGAAGAATTCTAAGAAAATGTGACTCATCGACGAAAGAAGTAGCTTACAAAACGCTTGTTCGTCCGATTCTTGAGTATTGCTCATCAGTATGGGACCCTTACCAGGTTGGATTAATAGAAGAGATAGACATGATCCAGCGAAAAGCAGCGCGATTCGTCATGGGGACATTTAGTCAGCGCGAGAGCGTTACGGAGATGCTGAACAACCTCCAGTGGCGGACACTTCAAAAAAGGCGTTACGCAATACGGAGAGGTTTATTATCGAAATTACGAGAGAGCACATTCCGGGAAGAGATGGGCAACATATTACTACCGCCCACATATAGCTCGCGTAATGATCACAACGAAAAGATCCGAGAAATTAGAGCAAATACGGAGACTTACAAGCAGTCGTTCTTCCCACGCACAATTCGTGAATGGAACAGGGAAGGGGGGATCAGATAGTGGTACAATAAGTACCCTCCGCCACACACCGTAAGGTGGCTCGCGGAGTATAGATGTAGATGTAGATGTAGGTGTACACACATACATTCCAGAAACGACGGTCACAGAAGCTTTTAGTTCAGGAGAGAAACTGCACAACGGGACGCCGGTCCCTTCAGAGGATGACCCAGCCTATGTCGGCCGGTGACCGCCCGTGTAGCGGACAGTGTGGGCCCGAGTGAAAAGGGGAACGACCCCATGTTCAGCTTAGCAGCCAGCCTATGCATTCTTTTCACATTGCATGCAGTTTCAGAGATTTTCACAGGGAGACAGCAAACGCCAAACGCCAATGCTACAGGTTTCTGGATTGGTCGCCTTAAACGAAACGTCATTCTCCCGTTTTAGAAGAGCAATGCTGATTGGCAGACGATATTTCTGACACCTTAAGCTGAAGGAATAATGGAAGAGACCAAAAGATATACCCCTTCACGTCTGGCGTGGAGAGGTGCTGTTCCGTTGTCGCTCTTGGAGCGAGGAACAAGTCTCTCCTCAGTACTTCACTGGGAGAGCACCTTTGTCGAGAGCAAATCGAAGTGATACTCTATATTGAGTCCTCACGATTAAGCGTTGTTCAGTGTGTTGGCCAACACACTTATTGTGCAGTGTGAATGGACAGAGTTATAGTTAAACGCCTGCGAGCGAATTTTGAGTGGCATTGTGGTGAACTGGTTATCTGACCAGTGTAACACGCCAATAGTTAGACTAGGGGTGAATAGGAATCCTTGACTTCATCAAGGTGTAGGAAGAGTTTGATTGGCGAAGGTCAATCCAGATAGAACGAGAGTTATCTTATTTGTCAGCAGCGAGCGGCGCAGACAGCAGTCATCTCAGCTTACAGTGTTGTGTGCTACAGTTATTGCGAGCCCCATATTTCCTTCACAACAGTACACTTCACTGCATTTCACACGCGACAGCCTTGACCGTACCTAGCAACATTCTAAAGGATAATTATTCTAGTTGAGTAGGTGCGCCTCTCAGCCATTCTGCCAAGTCAACAACCATCTTGAACTTCGTATAGAAATTTCATTAGCGAACCCTATCCTTGAGAGGTAACTTCACATTCCGAAAAGAACCAGGATATAACTTGTTCAATTTATAACTAAAAGCGCCATTGTGATTTCTCAGAATTTTTGCAAAATAAATAATAACTTTCGTTAGTTTCATGTTTTTCTTACAGTAACTAGCACTACTCCAGTACCCAAGTATCCCACTAGTTACGTAAGAAATTTTGTGAGTTTTTGTGTCATTTCCTTACAGCAGACGACTCCAGAAAATATTTATTGCTTAAAGTTTTTCAGGCATTTCTCTTTAGAACGTTAAGAGCATCTGTCTGACTTCTGTAGTAGTGTGGGGGTGGAAATTGCATCTTGCAGGAGCCACAGGGTAAAGGGTACATCTCAGATTAATCCGTTGCACAGAATAACAGACCAACCCCACGCTCACAAAGAAATGAAATTTAGCCATCTTCTACAAATGTGAGCGGAGCGTTCTCTTAAGAATAAGAATTGAATGAATTTTACGAGCCGCATTCAGCCACAAAAATTTAGACAAAGTAGCCTGAAAAAATCTTATCGCTCAGGGAATAAAGGTATGAAAAAAGCGAAACTTAGAATGTAGAAAGCTAACAACACAATGTGTGTGTCGTAACTGCCGTCTGCTTCACGTCTGCTGTGCAGTGAGCTACGTTAATTTAAGTATTAACTGTATTTTTCTCTCTTGTCACTTCTTCTTTCGTGTGTTTTTGCTTCTAGGAAGCTTTAATTGTCGAGTGCTATTAACAGTGTTCCATAGATTTCGTGTTTGTTTTGAATACAGTCCAGAGACAGGTAGTGCTATTTTCATTGTTTTCTACAAGAAGTATCTAGTAACCACAGTTTAGTCAACTATCAGCCGCCTTTAGGGAATTGGCAGTCTTGTTAAAAATTGATTAACTCTCAACAGTATATTGATTTATTAGTATGGATAGGATGTGTGGCTGCTGTGTACGGACGCAGGAGGAGCTGGCCACTGTTCGTGAACAGCTGAACGTGTTGATGGCCACGGTCAGCCGTCTTTAGGCTGCTGCCTCGGAGTGTAGCGGCAGTAGGGAGTGTGGTGCGTCGCTTGGTACACCCCAGGTGTTACATGCTTCTTCGCGGGTACCGGGCGCGGTTGGGCCACCCTCTCCCCAAGGGGAGTGGCGGGTTCAATGGCGTTCGCGGCGCACGAGGCGGAGGGTCAATACTCACTCACTCACTCACTATATTGACGGGCCTGCCTTGGCCCGAGGTGTAGGAGTTTAAGCTGGTTGAGCTGTTCCTCCTGAAATCCTCTCTGTTGGGAATGTTTTTCTTCTCGTTTTGGATTGGCCTCTGGTTTCTGTAGATTAAAGAATTTATCTGCCGAATGCTTCTTTTTCTTGCTGCTTCCAGTCTGCCCGAAATCTATCTTCTTCAGGCGGGAGAAGTCCACTGGCGGCGTCTGTTGTTGGATGTACAGGACTGCTTGGTCAGTCATGTACCGCCAGTCCTCGTCGGTGAAGATCGGGTGCTTATTTATCAGTTCCAGATCTGCACGCCTGACGAGTTCCCTCCCGTGAATCTTCTGATTTAAGGGTTCGCACCCCCAGTAGAATGGATATGGTTTATGAAGTAGGGGAGGGATGTTGCCTACCGTGAAAGGGTAGGAATGGCCATGATGGGGGTAGCTACCGTCGCGCAGGGAATCTGCGATCTTGGTGAGCACCTCCCTCACACACTTCTTGTTGGGGAGGGGGAGGCACTCGAACGGCTCGTCTTCTTCTTCTCCCTCGGTTTCCATTGGCATTTCCTGTGTCGTCTGCGTTTCCGCAGAGACAGGAGTGACGACTGCTTCCGAGGGGGCCGTCTCCTTGTTGTCGGCGGTTTTCCCCGACTGCATCACCTCCCTAGCAACCTGCGTTGCCGCGTCGGCCAGGGAGGTGGTCGTTTGTGTTGCCGCGTCTACCCCCGTGCTGGTGGGGGTCGGTGCCACGTCCGGCGTCGTGCGGGACGCGAGGTACAGGGCGACTCTTAGTTGAGCCACCTCCCGACGCGTCTCTTCTAGTTCCGCTCTCAGGGCCGCACTCGCCTCCGCCATGGCGGATTTGAGCGCGGTGATTGCGTCCTCGTTGGATTCCCGCAGTGCTTGGCGGAAGGCGTCCACGTCGTCTTTGTGGCGCAGCCCGTTGCCCCTACCAAGGTAGGAGGGCGGGGGTCCACCTTTTCTTCTTGTTGGGCCACTTCTTCGTGTGTGGTGGCCAACTTCCGCTGCTTCCACGTCTTCAGATAGCTGCAGCTGCGCGCGTTTGCGGCGTGCGAGCCACAGCAATTTACGCATGCTGCTGCAATACCTCTCGGTTTGATGCAGTTTCACGCGTCGTGCGGTTTCCCGCACTTAACACACGCAACCACGCTGTCACATTCCCTGGCTATGTGTACCAGCTTTTGACATTTATAGCACCGTAATTGTGCCACAGGCTTCCGCTTCTTCTTCTTCTTGCCGCAACCGTTACTCCCGACTGCGTTTAGCAGGAGCTCAACAGCAGCAGCAATCTTGCCTCTTCCTCCATTCTTACGTCTCGGCATGGCTTTGGGTTAATGGCGTTGGCGTGCGTGAGCGACGCTAACGAAGTGAGCCGCAGCGAGTCGAGCAGCGGAGGGTCAATGTGGAGGCTAGCCGTGTGGCATCGCCCGCTCTGCCTGTGAGTGGACATGTGGCCGCTCCTTCAGCAAGGTCCGAGCAGGCACACGGGGGGAGGGGTTTATTAGTGATTGGGAGCTCCAACGTTAGGCGATAGAGAGCACTGGGCGCACCTGACTGCAAATTGTTGCTCATGTCGGCACCAATGACTCCTGCTGTCTGGGTTCAGAGATCATCCTCAGTTCATACAGGCGGTTGGCGGAGTTGGTGAAGGCGGAAAGCCTCGCTCGCAGGGTGGAATCTGAGCTAACTATTTGTAGTATCGTTCCCAGAACCGATCGCGGTCCTCTGGTTTGGAGCCGAGTGGAAGGCTTAAACCAGAGGCTCAGACGATTCTGCGGAGATCTGGGGTGCAAATTGCTCGACCTCCGCTATCGGGTGGAGAAATGTAGGGTCCCCCTGAATAGGTCAGGCGTGCGCTACACGCAGGAAGCGGCTACAAAGGTAGCGGAGTACGTGTGTTGTGCACATGCTTCTAGGTTATAGAATTCCCTTCCTAGGCCCGACAAGACGCCTCCTGAGACGCGGCAAGGTAAGAGTAGGCAAAATGCAACAGGGAACAACAATATTAATGTGGTAATAGTAAACTGCAGGAGCGTCTAAAGAAAGGTCCCAGAACTGCTCTCATTAATAAACGGTCACAATGCCCACATAGTACTAGGGACAGAAAGTTGGTTGAAACCAGATGCAACAGTAATGAAATTCTAAACTCAGATTGGAATGTATACCGCAGAGACAGGCTGGACGGTGAAGAGGGAGGCGTGTTTATAGCGATAAGAAGTGCAATAGTATCGAAGGAAATTGACGGAGATACGAAATGTGAAATAATTTGGGTGAAGGTCACGGTTAAAGGAGGCTCAGACATGGTAACTGGATGTCTCTATAGGCCCCCTGGCTCAGCAGCTCTTGTGGCTGAGTACCTGAAGGATAATTTGGAAAATATATCGAGTCGATTTCCCCGCCATGTTATAGTTCTGGGTGGAGATTTTAATTTGCAGGATATAGACTGGGAGACTCGAGCGTTCATAACGGGTGGCAGGGACAAAGAATCCAGCGAATTTTTTTTAAATGCTTTATCTGAAAACTACCTTGAGCAGTTAAACAGAGAACCGACTCGTGGCGATAACATATTAGACCTTCTGGTGACAAACAGACCCGAACTATTTGAAACAGTTAACGCAGAACAGGGAATCAGCGATCATAAAGCGGTTACTACATCAGTGATTTCAGCCGTAAATAGAAATGTTAAAAAAAGGTAGGAAGAATTTTCTGTTTAGCAAAAGTGACAAAAAGCAGATTTCAGACTACCTGACGGTTCAACACAAGAGTTTTGTCTCTAGTACAGATAGTGTTGAGGATCAGTGGACAAAGTTCAAAACCATCGTACAATATGCGTTATATGAGTATGTGCCAAGCAAGATCGTAAGAGATGGAAAAGAGCCACCGTGGTACAACAACCGAGTTAGAAAACTGCTGCGGAAGCAAAGGGAGCTTCACAGCAAACACAAACATAGCCAAAGCCTTGCAGACAAACAAAAATTACGCGAAGCGAAATGTAGTGTGAGGAGGGCTATGCGAGAGGCGTTCAGTGAATTCGAAAGTAAAGTTCTATGTATTGACTTGGTAGAAAATCCTAAGAAATTTTGGTCTTATGTCAAAGAAGTAGGTGGATCAAAACAAAATGTCCAGACACTCTGTGACCAAAATGGTACTGAAACAGAGGATGACAGACTAAAGGCCGAAATACTAAATGTCTTTTTGCAAAGCTGTTTCACAGAGGAAGACTGCACTGTAGTTCCTTCTCTAGATTGTCGTACGGATGACAAAATGGTAGATATCGAAATAGGCGACAGAGAGATAGAGAAACAATTAAAATCGCTCAAAAGAAGAAAGGCCGCTGGACCTGACGGGATACCAGTTCGACTTTAGACAGAATACGCGAAGGAACTTGCCCCCCTTCTTGCAGCGGTGTACCGTAGGTCTCTTGAAGAGCGTAGCGTTCCAAAGGATTGGAAAAGGGCACAGGTCATCCCCGTTTTGAAGAAGGGACGTCGATCAGATGTGCAGAACTATAGACCTATATCTCTAACGTCGATCAGTTGTAGAATTTTGGAACACGTATTATGTTCGAGTATAATGACTTTTCTGGAGACAAGAAATCTACTCTGTAGGAATCAGCATGGGTTTCGAAAAAGACGATCGTGTGAAACCCAGCTCGCGCTATTCGTCCACGAGACTCAGAGGGCTACAGACACGGGTTCTCAGGTAGATGTCGTGTTTCTTGGCTTCCGCAAGGTGTTCGATACAGTTCCCCACAGTCCTTTAATGAACAAAGTAAGGGCATATGGACTATCAGATCAATTGTGTGATTGGATTGAAGAGTTCCTAGATAACAGAACGCACCATGTCATTCTCAATGGAGAGAAGTCTTTCGAAGTAAGAGTGATTTCAGGGGAGTGTCGTAGGACCGTTGCTATTCACAATATACATAAATGACCTTGTGGATAACATCGGAAGTTCACTGAGGCTTTTTGCGGTTGATGCTGTTGTATATCGAGAGGTTGTAACAATGGAAAATTGTAGTGAAATGCAGGAGGATCTGCAGCAAATTGACGCATGGTGTAGGGAATGGCAATTGAATCTCGATGTAGACAAGTGTAATGTGCTGCGAATTCATAGAAAGAAAGATCCCTTATCATTTAGCTACAACATAGCAGGTCAGCAACTGTAAGCAGTTTATTCCATAAATTATCCGGGAATACGCAATAGGAGTGATTTAAAATGGAATGATCATATAAAGTTGATCGTCGGTAAAGTAGATGCCAGACTGAGATTCATTTGAAGAATCCTAAGGAAATGCAATCCGAAAACAAAGGAAGTAGGTTACAGTACGCTTGTTCGCCCACTGCTTGAATACTGCTCAGCAGTGTGGGATCCATACCAGATAGGGTTGATGGAAGAGATAGAGAAGATCCAACGGAGAGCAGCGCGCTTCGTTACAGGATCATTTAGTAATCGCGAAAGCGTTGCGGAGATGATAGATAATCTCCAGTGGAAGACTCTGCAGGAGAGACGCTCAGTTGCTCGGTTAGGGCTTTTGTTGAAGTTTCGAGAACATACCTTCACCGAGTAGTCAAGCAGTATATTGCTCCCTCCTACGTATATCTCGCGAAGAGACCATGAGGATAAAATCAGAGAGATTAGAGCCCACACAGAGGCATACCGACAATCCTTTCCACGAACAATACGAGACTGGAATGGAAGGGAGAACCGATACAGGTACTTAAGGTACCCTCCACCACACACCGTCAGGTGGCTTGCGGAGTATGGGTGTAGATGTAGATGTTCTCAGATATGATATTTATTTTATGTCTAATTTTTAATACAGAGTAAATTAACTTAAAAGCTGAAGATTCTGTAAAAAGATAAGAAACGGTCTATTTTCGCCCTGATTTTGCAAAAAACACAGATCTAAAAAATCTACAAACTCGGGTTATCAGAAATACCACAGTTATAACCGCCTAAAAACTGTATTTCATTATGTAATGCCGTCTTACAATACTAGATAATTTGAATCAAAGTTGGGCGCGAAACTCCCGGAATGAAAAACATGTAGACTTTGCATTCTTACGTCTCGCAGAGTCAACGCTTGGTGAACGTGAAACTTAACATGCAATAGCTTGGTAGCACAAGGATGTGGAATATAAAATTTCATTCACCTACTATTTTACAGTAATCTGCAATTTCATCGAAAGGCGAAAATAACCGTGAAAAGGTGAAAATAGTGATATTCCACACTTCTTTTACAAATACAGTTTCCTGTTAAAGCTTCAAAACCAATCTCATTCCAAACAAAACATTTTAAGACCCTCCAGAACAGTGGGTAGCGCATTAACAATACAAGAAAATGACGGACAAATTTGAGGGAATGTACCACAACAACAGGCTACGTTGCAGCATATGGTTTTTATTTTTAAAGTGAAAAGTAATATCTCACTTTATTGCGTTGGTCCATGGCGACATTGTCTCTATCGGTTCGAGAACATGAACTAGCAACCCCAGCGTTTTAGTGGTCACGCCCGATAGCTTTAGAGGTCACCAATCCTAAATTTGGTGAAATTAACTGTAATTCCAAAGCTTTTGATGGTACCTGTCTGCTTACTAAACTTTTTTCTAAGTACCTTATCTCCGATTCTCAAATCTGTAGAAGTTTCTCAAATAGGCAGCAAGCTAAAAGTAATACCAATTTTGATTTTAAACTTCTCAACGTGGCGTTTACATTTTCCCAAAAATTTTAGTCCCTTTCTCCTGTTCATTTTCTTGAAAGAATGGGGTGTTGTTCTGATACCCAACAAGCATTCTGTCTTTCGAGCCAATAAAATGAATGAGCCGGTCGTTGAGGATGCATAAATTTTGCCAGTGCATCATTTTCTCCGTTCATCTGTCACTAATGTTGCAGTTTTGAGAAGTTTAAAATCAAATTTGATATTAATTTTTGCTTTCCGCATACGTGAGATAGTCATGCATATTTGAGAATTAGAGATAAGGTACTTAGCAAATGGCTTTGTAAGCACACAGGCACCATCACAAGGCTTTAGAACCTAAATTAAGACACCAAATTAGAGGGTTGGGAGCCAGTATGAAGAAAGCCACTGGTGGCTATTATTGCACAAATGTCGGGCATGACAGCAAGGCGATTGAGATGCCGGTTCATGCTCTTCTACTACTAGTGACAGTGCCATCACGGATCGACGCAGTGTAGGGAGATATTACTTTTGAATTTAAATATAAAGACGACATGCAGCGAAACACGGACAACAGGTCGTTGCAATGTAGCCTGTTGCCATGGCACATTCCTTCAAATTTGTCAATGGTTTTCAGGTATTGACATCGTGCATTCGAAAATCGAACGTCGTATTCTGAATGCTTGAATCATGCTCTTTACAACTTTTAATAGCATGAAATCAATTATGGAAAACAGATTTTCTGGAGGCAAACGGAATATGATGCTTTTTTTTTTTTGCAGTTTTTATGAAAATAAAATTTGAACTCATTTTGTAGAAACTATAGAAATCATTTCCTGAATTATATTTTACACTTGAAAACCGTATGTTACTAAGTTTTTGTGTCCGAAGTTTCACATTTATCATGCTTTCAATCAACTAGATACAAAAAGCCAAATTTATAATCTTATTTGCAGCGCTATTTTTCCAGCTAGTTTGCCTCAATTTACGTAGCATTGTTAGCTTAAGTCGGAAATTTTACCTACTGTCACAGAGCTACTTAAAATACTATATTTCGTATTACACTGGTTTTAAAGCTTTAATAGAAATCTGTATTTGTAAGAGAAGTGTTGAAGTTACATTATTTTCACTTTCTTACAAAAACCGTCGTCTCTTAGACGAAATAGCTCATAATGCGGAAATAGCAGGTGAATGAAATTTTGTATTCCACATCCTTGTGCTACCGGGCTATTGCGTGATAAAGTTCATGCTCAGCATACGTTTACTCTACGAGATGTAATAATCCAAAATTTACGTTTTTTCATGGAGCGATTTTCGTGCCCAACATTGATTCAAATTACCTAGCATTATTAGTCAGCGTTGCATAATCAAATGCGCTTTCTTAGGAGTTTAAAACCATGGTGTTTCTAATGAGCTCAAGTTGGGGAGTTTTGTAGAATACAACATTCGCTAAATCAGGTCGAATACAGTGCTTTTTTACAAAATCTTCAAATCTGCCCTTAAGTTAATCTGTATTGGAAAATGGGACATAAATAAAACTTTAGATTTGAGAATATTGTGTTCTTAGGTTACTACATTCCAAGTTCCAGGTTCGTCATGCCTTTAGTCCCTGAGAGATAACAAGCTCATCTTTGAAATTAATTCAGGTGAAATTTTTTCAGCGATTTTGTCTAAGCTTTTCTGGCTGAGATGGCTTGTATAATTCGCTCCATTATTATTCTTTAGAGTACCTTTCCAGTTCTACAATTCTAAAAGATGGCCAAATTTCATTTCTTTCAACAAAACGTTGTTGGAGATTTGACAGCTCAAAGTCTCCAAAAATTCACGTTCGCTCTGTACAAAGTCGATCATGCAGTCAAACAGCTAACTATATTTCGGCCATTACTGCTTCGACGAACGTTGATATTCACCAATATTCATCGGGGGCATCTGCGAATATTGACATAAAATTTCGTAGAAATCTGTGATGGTCGAGCGGGAAAATGTTCAGCAATTAGACGATTTGACGTGGAATGACCCAATCCACATTGACCATTTGTCTATAGGAGTGACTGAAATGTGCTTAGTTGCCGATATGAGCTCAGTCTTTGCCTCGCCGCTTCGTCAACAGGCTCAGCAAAAAAATGCTTCAAATGGCTCTAAGCACTATGGGACTTAACATCTGAGGTCATCAGTCCCCTAGACTTCGAACTACTTACAACCTAACTCACCTAAGGACATCACACACATCAATGCCTGAGGCAGGATTCGAACCTGCGGCCGTAGCAGCCGCGTGATTCTGGACTGAAGCGCCTAGAACAGTTCGTCCACAGCGGCCGGCCAGTCTCAGCACCGTGTTCAGATATCTGCACGTATCACGGATTAGTCTGAGTATTACTTAGTCTGCAATCTGTTGGGTGGTTGGAGTTGTATTATACCGTAGGTCGGTCACGTTAGTGTGTGTTACTGTAAAGAAAATTACTCACAACTTTGGGAAGATATCACGGTACCTTACCTACTTAAACAGATCACTTCAATTTATGTATTTACCGTTTGTATGTACGAATGACTCATTAATATTTTTTTTTTTTTTTTACCTTTCCATCAATTGTTAGCAATGGAAGCTTACTATCTCACAAATGACAGGGAGAACATGAATGCGTGCTGAGGTTTAATAAATGGGAGTCGCATGGAATTCCGTATTCTGTATGCTGAAAATATCCATGTCGTACAGAGCCACCTAATAAGCGTCTTAGGGACGCAGGCTCTCTGTTACCGTAAGTCCACGCGCCTGAGATGTTGAAGTGTGTATATTTTAGTGGAAGAAAATCATGTGACCAGTGTATAACGATCAACAGCAGCGGAAGCTGAGGGTAGTTTTGTGTGTGCAGTATTTCCTCTCCTGTTTGATTTGTCACATAATAAACTCTTTGGTGGAACAGTAGAAGGGAATTGATACTAAATAAAGGATGAAGCCTATGGCTGTCCCGATTACAGCGAAGGTAATGGTTGAGGTTTTAAAGTGATGTAAACTATCTGGACCGGTTACAAGAAAAAGTTTTCTGTCACACACACACACACACACACACCCACACACACACAGAGAGAGAGAGAGAGAGAGAAAGAGAGAGGAGGAAAGAGATCTGACAATAAACGGGTTACGAACAGTTTTTTTTTTTCCTGCTTCACTGCTCTCCCCTGTGCTACTGTTGCACCTTCATTTTTTTCCTGGACATTAAAACAAACCTATGGCGAAGCTTAATTACACCTATGCCGTAGCTCGAAGTCCGAGACATCACATGGAGCCCTTGAGGCCACAACAAAACCGTAACAGATAGCATTCTTGCCATTGGTTCTTATCGATGTCAGATGAAGATCCTCTGCTTATTTCTTTCGAGTTTGACCAACTATGGACCACGCAGCACTTAAATCTTCTTGGACTTTATCCTCTTTACATCCCAGAACCTGTTCATTTTTTTTCATTTCTTTTCTTCCTCTCTTCCTTAGAGATACAGTGAACCTCCTTTATGTGATTTCTCTTCAATAATTTTATGCTGTTGACTTCGTTTCTGAATTATTTTCTGCTTAAGATCATGTGAATCTTCTTTGACCTTTTCTTCCCATTTGGAGGTGGACTTTAATGATGTGACGTAATTGAAGATCTTTTTACTCAGTTGATTTTCGTCCATTCTTGCTAGGTGTGCGTAAAATTTCAAGCCCCTTTTCCGCACTGTGTCCGTGACTTTTTCGGAGTACTTGAAGAGATCGTCGTTTTTTCCACCAGTCCAAGTCTCATCAGTAGTCTTCTGGGCTTCCAGAATTTTCCTGAGACTCTCTCTTCCATTCCTTCCGTCTTTTTCCAACTACCCCTTCTTGTTTAAAATAAGACACTCCGAAGTATATAGTCCTTCTTGTTTCATAACTGAGTTATGGTGACCGATTTTGGCATTATAAGGTATCGCTCGTTTGTTGTAACTGTTCTGAATTAGTTCATAAGCAAGTTTTAATTTTCTGGCTCTTCGTTTGATAGCCTCTTTATCCAGTCCATTCTCCTAAGTATCTGAATTTATCTGTCGTTTTAAAATTCCGAGTGTTTAATTCCAAGTATATCTGCCGTTGGTGTCTGTGTTCCATATATTTCGTGTTTTCATGCGAGACTCGTTTTATGCGATTTCTTGGAAGATCTCCAAGAATCTTTTGAGCATTCTTCCGGTTTCTGGCTAAAATGGCAAGCTAATCGACAAAACATAAACACCTGATTTCCAAGTTGTTTCCTTTCTTACCAAAGTGCTGCACACGTATTCCTACCAACTTCTGGGCTTATTCCCAGGTTTTCACAGCTTTTCCTGGATGACATTGCAGAGAATTTTGGAATAAGCCGTGTCCTTGTCCGACACCTTTTTTTTATCTCAAAGGGCCGGAGAGTGCTCCATAAAAACTTAACTTTCAAGACGGTGATTGCAGGTTGTCTTTTTATGATGTCTCTCTTTCTTCTGTCAATTCCAAATGCCTCTAAAACGTTAGTTAAATTTAGTTTGTCATCTGAGTCGTATGCTTTTCTGAAGTAGACATAATTATTACTGCGTTCTCTCTTCTTATTGCTCTAATTCTCAGAATGTTCTTGAGCTTGAATATCTGTTTCCTTCATGACCTGGCTTCTCGGAAATCAGCTCGAAATTCTCCAGTGAGGTGGTCAGACTGTTCAACTCTTCTCAGCGGGACTTTGAAGTGTACCTTATAAGCAACTGAAAGTAAGGAGATACCTCTAGAGTTGTTCGATTGCCTTTCTTGTGAAGTGGCTACATGAACGCACATTTTTAGCCTTTCGGCATCTTTTCATGTTTCCATGATTCTTCTATAACGTGGTGTATTACATCTGCAGCAACTTTATTTCCAGTCTTCCGCGTTTATGTCACTATACCATCTTCAACTGGTGCTTTATTATTGTTGAACTCCTTCATTATCTGTTCTGTTCGATTTCACAGGGGACTGATGGTTAGTAACCTAAATTACTGTGGATTTGCTTCTAAGCGTCTAGTTTTCCCCGAGGCTTTTCACAGTTTAGCAACACTGTGAAGTAATCTGACCAGAGCTGATATTTGCGTTTGTCGTTTGATCATGCTTCCATCCGTTCGAATAAATCAGAAATATGGTGGTTCATACCCTTGCAGTTCCTCTTTGGAGGTCCCGTAAATCTTCTCGGTGTTGTCGTTTCTGAGATATTCTTCCATCTTTTCGATTTAAATTTTGTCATGTTTCATCTTCAGTGCTTTTACGGGCTTCACTGTTTCTTTCCTTTAATTCTTGATATCTTACCATTTTTCATCAGTCATTTTTGAGTTTCCAGGATTTTAATCATCTTTCAATCACTTCGTCGAACTTTTCGTTCCACCACTTGTGCTTCCGTTTTCGTGAAGGGTCTACAAAAACTTTGGATGCCTTTGTAAAGGTTTCTATGATTTATTCCCGATGTTCATCTCCGTATTAGGCAGATTGTTAATGTACTTATCTTTTCTTTGCTTCAGTATCTCCGTGTTGATTCTGGGTCACTCTTCAATCTACGGCTTACCTTGATCTCTTACAGGTAGTGACCTGAATCGATGTAGGCATTCTTTCTTACTTTAACGTTTAGTATTTTTCTTCTGTATCGGACTGTTATTCCAACATGGTCAATTTACAATTCCCCTAGCACTGTGTTGTGAGAAACACATGTTTTCCTCTTCCTTGGGGAGGGGGGAGGGGCGAGGGCAGGGCTTTGGAAATTAGCCGCATATTACATGTCTACCGAATGCGAAAAGTCTTTCGCCTTTTTTATCGATATTTATTTTCCCTACCCACTTGGGCACTGAAGTCACCGAGCAAGTTTTTAACATGCTGGTGAGTGAGGAATTTTAGATGTTGCATCTTGGGGTTCTCTGAAAGATGTCCCCATTTTCTGAGTCTCTTTTTGTTATTCTCATTTATACTGGCATGCGTATTGGTAATAGAGTAGCCTTTATTTCCAGACATACAGAACAGAAATGAAACTCTCTCTGAAGGTGACATAAAACTAATCATGGATTCAGTTATTTTCTTTTCGACTGTAAAGAGTTTCTAGAACAGTTACGTTTGAGCTATTTTTTAACACAGGTTTTTCCTTGCTGATTGTGTACCTTTCTGAATTCATAGGGTGCTCATCCAGGTATATAGATGTTTCTCACATCCAACACATTGATCAGCGGCTTTCATTTTTCTGTCTTCAGGCGGGTTTTGATGTTTAAGGTTCCGAGCAGACAATTTCGGTTGGTTTTTATCTTCTGTGTGGAGATTCCGAGAAGTTTCGACTACTCAACCCGTGATGTTGCTGGCTCTCTAATATCCGATGACCTGGTTGCACCTTTCTTGGAGATGGAGAATTTCCGTTTACGGTTACCTCCTGTAGCAGTCTCTACCGAAAGTGTTTGCATTATGACTGAAGTTGAAAACAGAGGATGATGACTGCTGATTCCTCAGATTTAAAACTCTTGTTGTAATCTGTAGAGCAGCTGCTCCTAACGTGGAGAACAGACGCTACACGGTTTTTATTTCACAGTTTTTAGTCTCCTAAGCTTTTATACTGTCCCCGAGAGCAGGCTTTCTTCACCCATCATCTGAGACGTTCCGATGCCTTCCATATAATCAGCATGCTTATAGAATTGGGCAGTGAGCAGGCCACGTTGAACATACGTTGCAGTTATTGACCCTGATCGGACGCCAAAAAAGACCTGGTTGGAACTCTCCAGTTTATCGCAGTCGTATTACAGGGATGACACCAAGGCAAAGCGATGTATGTTTTCATATAGCAACCATGGATGAACATGACTTTTGTTATAGTGATCTTTAATGTTTTTATGCATTCCTCATGTCAGGATTTAGTCGACTGTAGTGGGATTAATTTTGGCACTATTTGGATGACCCTTTGCCGCTATGCATTCCATTTATCTCTGAATACCAGTTTGAGGATATGCAAGAGATCCGCTGTTGGTGTTGGTATATGTTCATATTCTCTGTCGTAAGTGCTTGCTTTCGTCATTTTGCCTCCCGTCTCACGTCACGGAATAATGCAGTGAGCTTTTACCCAGAACATCTAAACACCCAGACGCCTCTTTGTGAGTTTTAGTATCAGGTTCCCGGTGTCTTACGCCACTGAATGACTGTTGTGTTCACCATAGAGGTATCACAGTAATTTAAGTTGTCTTTGACGTTAGTCATAATAACTGATTTGTTTCCAGATATAAAATTGCTAAATCACTGTTCGGAGTACTGTTAACAGTAGCTTCCATCAGCTATAGCCATTATAAGAAGCGGAGTAAATGTCCTTCGTATTGATAAACAGTCCAGGTATGGACCGAGAGAGAATGTTGGAAAAAGTTTTGCCGATAGAAATGCGTTTAGTGGTAGAATGACGCTTTAGCGGAATAGTTGCACATACACTGCTTGTTTCAAAGAGTTTCATTTGCTTTCACAAGACTATATCCTGTATACGATCGAACATAAACACTTGAGGTTAATTATAACTTACGCATTGAAATTAATATTTATGTTGTCTCCGGGAGTAAGTTGCCAGTTCTTGTGGTTCATGTGGTAGAGATCTTTCCTTCATTACCCAATGTGCGTTGAGTCGGGATGGCGATAACACAGCAACAGAAGGCGTTTTGTGTTCTGGGTTTCAAAAGCTGAAATTCGGTTACTACTATAAGGCGTAATTTTCTTCTAGAGCACGGCACTGAACTTCCTTCAGCGTAAGGGTTGTACTGATTTCACATTATGCCATGGGCCTCTATTGTGTGAGTATCACCTTACAACAACATTTGTTACACTACTACGCCGCGTAGCAACAGCATTGAATGTAGGAACTCGAGACATGCTCGAAAAGGTTTCAGACGTTTGTCATGCGTCTGGTAGACGACGATGCACATTAAACATTTGTGAAAAGTAATGAAAACATTGATCCTAAATGTAACTGTAAAAAATATGACATCATTGTATGTCTATGTATATAAAGAATATACCCTTACGAAATCGAATGATTCTTTTGGAAAGAAGAATTTTGTTGTCCCACACATAAATTAAAATTTACCCAAATTTCTATATTCATTCATGCAGAAGATACAGTCTTCTGAAATCGAGTAATTCTTCTTGAGAGGCTCTGAATTTTCAAGTATCATCGTACGTTCATTGCCTGTAAGACAATGGGTCCCACCAGGGGGTAATTACCCCTTAAGGGGTGAAATTAAATTTTCTAAGGAATTAAAGCAAAAGGATTCCACTGTGTTTCGCTCACGAAACTAAATTATTTTTGAAAGATCATTACTATTTCGTAATCCTGTAACACATTTTTTTCAACTCCTACCATTAACTCGCGACGCAGTGCAGTCGCCGCAACCGGAAGTACCCTTTAACGTATGATCATCATATTCATTACATTGTTCATCCAATACACTTACACTTTTTACTTTGTGCATTGCCGTCTGTGATAGTAAAATCGAGACTTATGTGTCAAATACGCTTAAATATCTCATGAAAATGCCTTCTTCGAGTTGTATGTAATTCTCGCGATGGACCAGAAATTAATTCATTATTTACAATACATAAACGAGCTACCTGGCAGCAAAACATAACAGTAACAATAGCAGCATTGCAGTAGAGCCTACAAGTATTATTACTGTTGTTATTATTAATGACATTAATTAGAAAAAAGGCATTGGCAGCTTGAAGTCTTCCAGTTTCTACTATTTCATAAGTAGGGAGTCCAACAATCAAGAGATTTACAAACAGTAGGTATAGTGCACACATTTGAACTTGGAGCTGGTTATGGGTAAAGCAAGTGCCTCTAGGGTGAGGAGTACTGCAGAGGAAGAAAGAACTGTAAGAAATATCTACCCTCAATGTTGATGGCCACATTTCCTTTTTAAGAAGGAGTTGTAGGTAGCACTCGGAATTTACTGCTTCATAATTCTGTAAAAAAAGGTTGTCAATAAATAAGCTATACCATCTGCTTGTGATCTGAGGCTTTCCTTGCGTATATGCTGTTTTCAAGGTTCTCTGTCGTACTACCGCATCCAGTCGTCAAAGGTCAACGATATTTCGTCGAATAACCGTTCCGCCATCATCAGGTGGTGCTGATAGAATGATGTGTCTTATGCGTGCTGTCGGTATTTATGCCTACCAGTCCAGGGATGGTGGCAGGCGGAAGCATGAAAAATAAATCCACCTGCGTTAGCCTGCGGTATCCACTGTTGGCAAGCGAGCCGTCGGGCCTACAATTCGGTCGTCGAGAAAAGCAAGTTTGTCATCTATTTCTACTCCAATGGTAAACTTGATGTTTTTATGGATCGAGTTCAGATGTTCTAAGAATTTCTTTAGTTTTTCGGGTCCACGAGGTCAGATGACAAAGGTGTCGTTGACTTAGGTCTACAGAAAGAAACAAACAGGTTTTAGTTCGGCGGTTTCCAGTGCTCTGTCGTCGAAGTACTCCATGAACGAATTTGCTACACACAATGAAAGGAGGGAACCCATGACTACGCCATCAGTCGGCTCCCAGTATTGTACATAGAAAATTAAAGAGGTCCATATCAGAACGTGTCTATAGAGCTGCGTCAGCTCAAGGCTGAACTTCTTGTTGGTTAGCTTCTTGGAGTCTTCCAAACGAAAAGTGAGACGACATTAAAGCTGACCGTAAATCGGGCTCCTGCAGCCTTAGCTCCTCCAACCGACTCATGAAACACAAGTTACGTACGTCACGCCAGCGCATTGGTGTGCCACTAAGATTAAATGGCCTGCCAAACATCCAAAAAGACGGTATTCGACCAACAGTGACCAACACTCGGGAACCAACATATACCCTGGCGGAGCATCTGGCTTATCTGTTGGGCCTTCACGTCGGCAAGAGTACACGTCACATACGAAACAATAATTATAATTGAATAATAATAATTTTCTCAATAAAATCAGGTCCGCCTGTGATGTAATTTATGCTGTATGTCTCCCGACGCCATGGCAATGAGTTGCTTTCTTGTGCACATACAGTTCTTCACGAACTGCATTACAGCGCCGAGGCTCTATGACGTCCTCATTTTTCCACAAACAAAAACTACTTTTCGTCGGCGAGTGGGAACGGCAAGGTGCTATCTCTGGGAGGCAGGGTTGCTGTTACTTCCACGACAAAGTAGGAAGCGCACAAGCGAGAGGCTCATTTCCGCTCGGCGAACTCAAACTCTGCTCAGGTGGCGGCTTGGCTGCCCTGCGAGGGAGGCAGGCGCGCCGGCTGCGGGCCGCGTCCTGTTTTAACGCCAACTCACATCCAGTATCACAACCTACGAATATGTAAGTGACAATGAAGCCATTTCGTCTACTTGCATCTGTAGTTCCATTTCCTCAGGCGTGCATCTGTACTTGGGTTTGTCACTTCAATTACCTTAAATCTCGTCCTTATCAAGGAAAGAAAGTTTGTAAGGAAATTAAAATTATTTTAAAATACGGATATGTGTCTTTTCTATTACCAATGAAGGTCATGTACCTGTTAACTTCTGCATTTGTGTTGAAACAATGTTTGAACGTTAACAAAGCTAAATATGCAGTTTCACAATACAGTTAAAAAACAATTCCGTCTAATAAACTGTGCTGACCAGAAAATCCACAACAGCCAAAAATGAAGTATTACCTGGCGAAAATATTAACATTTTCCTGAAGCATTATACACTGTAAGGTTACCATATCGATCGGGATTACAAGTTCCTGAAGGGATATCGCCGTCCCGAAATTGCAAGTTTTTCGAGTTCAACACGTGTCTGTTTACTGATAGTCAGATGCAGTCATAGGTTAGGTGCCGTAAGTAAAGTACGGAAGAATGGCGCGATGCAAGACAGAAAGAATCTTGACTGAAACGAGTTACACTGAATACTATGATTATTGAAACTGAGGCAGATGCCAGTGGAATGTAGTAAGTGCTATTCAGATAAAAGGAAACTTGTTAATAAATCATATGGGGGGAAAGTAATGTAATGAGATGTTACACACGAAATACTTTGGAAATGTCGTGGCTCCAGTGTTTGGGATTAATACTGATATACTTATGGTGGGTTTCCCTCTTACAGTGAGAATATCCAAAATGACGTATTCCTACATCACACACAATCACTAGGCAAGTTTTAGTCTGTGGAAGATCGAATATGGAGGCCTATGTTGAATGAATTGCACAGGTAAATCCAAGCCAACTGCGCGTGATTATTCCCTATATAATCAAGTAGAGGCTTGCTAACCTCATGTCTTCTAAACCTGTTCCTAATCCACCACGGATTTTTTTCACTGTACGGCGTGGCTCTTTTGTGTACATTCACGAATCATGCAGACAAATTTATGGCAATTAATTTAAGGATCCTTTGTGCCTTGCACCTAATAGGTACAAAGATCGAACTGCGGTCGGATTTTGGTGTACAACAAATCTTTGCGTATTTCGATAAATAATACAGACAATTTAGATGTGTAAATATCACTGTGATCCTTAATTTGAAGGTTCAATGTGCCTTGCACCAAATGGGCACAAATATCAAACCACATTTGGGTTTTGCCACCAAATGGGGTACAGAGAACAAGATGGTGGCTATAGGATACATACTGATTGGCTCAAAATAAACAAATGTAACGTAATGAACATAAATAGGCGTAAGACCCATTATTGTATGACCGAACGATTTCAGAACGGCCACTGGAAGCAGACACACCCATAAAATATCTAGGAGTGTGCCTACGGAGGGATTTAAAGTGGAAAGACTACTTAAAACCAAGTGCAAGTAAGGCTAATGTTAGACTGAGGCTCATTGAAAGAATCGTCACGAAAAGCAGTTTATCCACAAAGGAGGTAGCTGACAAAATATTCGCTTGAATTGTAGCTGGATAGTGCTCGTAAGTCTGGAATCCGTGCCAGTTACGATTGAGAGAGGAAACAGAGACTATCCAAAGAAGCGCAGGGCGTTTCGTTAGAGATGCATTTAGTAACACTAAAGCGCAGCGGAGATGCTCCTCCAACCCCAGTCGAAGGCATTCTGCATCACGGAGTAGTTTTCTGCTAAGGTTCCGAGAGCGTACGTTCCTGGAAGAGTCCACCAGTGTATTGTTTCTCCTACATATATCTCGCGAAAAGACCATGAAGGCAAAATATGGCAGTCTCGGGATCACACGGAGGCTTGCCAGCAAGCATTGACCCTGGGAACCATTCGCGCCTGCAGGAGAAAAAAGGAGTGAAACTGATACACAAGGTACCACCATACGACATAGTATGGCTCGCGGAGTATAAAAAAAATGGTTCAAATGGCTCTGAGCACTATGGGACTTAACAGCTGTGGTCATCAGTCCCCTAGAACTTAGAACTACTTAAACCTAACTAACCTAAGGACATCACACACATCCATGCCCGAGGCAGGATTCGAACCTGCGACCGTAGAAGTCGCGCGGTTCCGGACTGCGCACCTAGAACCGCGAGACCACCGCGGCCGGCTTGCGGAGTATAGATGCAGATGTTAAGTAAGGTGGTAATCCACGAATGGTTGCAGTTGTCCACCGCGTAGGTCTGTGAATAGAGACCAAGGAACTATTTACAAGTCACAACCACGGATAGACAGAAACGGAGATCTATATCCTGGACAGACTGAGGGAGCTACGTTTGAAAATAATCCAGCACAACACAATTCAGGAAAGTAAATTAGCCCTGTGAGGATAACAGTGTTTGCAGAATGGGTAGCAAAAGCTGGAATCCTCTGGCTAAACTTTTTTTGAGAAAAAACCGTGCCAGGAGTAGAAAATAACGTAATGAGAAAGGGTGTTTCAGTTGCGAAATTCTTTCAAAACTATCACTATCGCTGGAAATGCTACATGTATTAATTAGAAGACTTCTATGCTTTGTGCGCAAAACGTAATTAATCTGTGACCTAAGGCCAAATCCAAACATTTCGCTAAATGTGAATTCTCCGTTTACATTTGAGCGTTATAATTATCTTCTTTTACCTTGTCTTCTACATCACTGTTTGCCCTTCTGACTGTACGTAACTGACCCCAGCTACTCTCCATTATCTGTTCGGTTTTTAGGAATAAATAAGCTACCTTTAATTTCTATTCCGTCTTCTTCAAGGCTTCCTTATTTCTCCTTCTGTATGCCCCCACTACTTATACTTCACCCAACTACCTGACAAAATTTTTCACTAATTTCACTTTTCACCTTATCTTATTGGACTAATAAATTATTTTCTTATCCTCCCATTCATCCTTCCATATTAACATGTCATTTTGTAGCTTTTCTCTGCCACATAATTTTCCTATGTCACCACAGAACTTATGTATTGGGAGCTTTCATGTCCATTTTGACAGTAGATAAGTTTTCAAAACTAGAATCTCTGTGTGGTGGGGAAGCCAGTAAGGCCTTCTCCTAGTCACTACCAGCTCCAATTCAGTAGTAAAGTGTATTTAATATGTATCAAAAATTCCTTATGCCCATTCAGAAATATATTTCATTTTGAGAAAATTGTTCTGAAATTATTGCTTGTTCATCAAATGTTATAAAAACTGTTTAGATTACCTGCCATTAGTTTTAAGCCCTTTCTATAAATCTTTAAATCTGCTGTGTAGTGAACTTCTTAAATTTTGTAGAAGTATAACGCTAAATATATGAAACTTATTAAAATTCTACATATGCAATCTTAGGACTTTACCAAAAGTTTGCTATTAACTGAAAGGAAATTTCGATGCTATTACAGCCAGGGCCTTAACTAGTCTGTGCCAACTGGGGCACTCCCACGAGGATGAGGTGCCCCTGGCGACAGAAAGAAAGGAACCAAAAAAACAAGGACGACTTACAAAAATCGACCAGTCAAGTGAACTGCATTAAGATAATCACAGTTGGTTTTCGAAGTCACACAGACGTAAAGATATGCAAATCATTTAGTCAGCTTCAGCTAACAGACCTTTGCTGTGTCATTGAGTCCATGTACTATTAAACGAAAGCAGGAGTAACACACTGAGTAAAAGACTACAGGAATATCATTAAGAAATGAAACTTAGGTTTAATAAATGACGACTCTAATGTCAGACCTATCGCACACAGTATCATTTGATTGCTAAAGTTGGCAGTTATAACAAGCAACATAAATTATAAGCATAGCGAATTCCGGAGGCTTCTACCGAGTTAATTCTAGGAAGACGAGAAGGCTAAAAAAATGTGGGCACACTCTACTGGATTTGAGGATATAAAATGCACTAGTACAAAGACGAAAGCTGACCCACCTTATTTTGTTATAGGTATGCATAAACAACAATTTCTTATCAATTAGAAGATGCTTCTGACTGAAAAGGTAAATTACTTTTCTATCAAAATACAGCTTAATATTTGAATTTCGTCTATAATCCTTAGAAATTTTTGTAGAAGGTTTTTTTATGATATATGCATATAAAACATGCGTTTCAAGACACCACGGTAACACATTCGATTTGTCGAACAAATCTGTACGAGCGAATAGAGAGATATGAGGCTCGGGAATGTACAGCTTGGAGTATCTTGATTTCGCCGTTATTGCAAAATTTATATAATTCATGCTTTTCCAACACAAAATGCCTGAGAAAAGCCTCATTAAAATGTCTCGATTATTTATTTGCAAATCCAAATCGGTTTGAGTATAATTCTAGTGTCGAAGGCCTCCTTGTTCATTAATTATACAGGCCAGTGAGAATATATGTTATGCGTCCGCAGAAAGTTGCAATCGATTTGATGCCTATAGGTTAGGTGACTTAACAGAAGTCAAATGGATTACTTTCTGGCTGCTTTCGTGGCTCCGTGTTCCTACTGCATTTCACGGTTTTCTTACGATTTCTCTGACTGGGGACGGATACATTCATGTCGCTCGCCAGACGCCTCGCCTCAGATTGATCCTATACAACGGGATGCGCCGCTACAGGACCTCCTGTATTGGCGTAAAGTGCGGCAAGTCGCCGTATACTCCAGGAAGGCATGCGGATAATAATAACCTCACAATCTAGGAAACTATCTTGCGATAGTAGCAGGGAGGAAGCTAGGCTGGGACAGCCGGGCTAATGTCCCAGAGCATAAGATGCCTAAGGAAAGAAAAAATGAGCAACAGTTAAAACAGAAAGGAAATGTGGAAAATTTAGTATAATTAGTCTGTTAAGAGAAGTCTTCCACTGCGTTAAAATAGTGAAAGACTGTTTTGGAAATCATTTTGACGTAAAAATATGCGAATCATTTACCTCCTTTAACCAGGTTAAACATAAGTCTGTATTAGGACAAAAATATTAATTAATTTACTTTATAACTGTCCGTCGAGAAAGATCGAGGACTGATTTATTCCTGGCGTATAAGCGACGTCATCAGAGTAACTATGGTGGCAGGTTGCACTAATAAATGCAAATACAACAGATGTGCATTCGACCAGGTAGTTGCGAGCAGGCAGTGTTAAGTAGTGGATGTGAGCCCGTAGTGTGCCAATGTCCTTGTCTCAGAATTCACCATGGCACAACATCTCTAAATAAAGTATTAAAGTAAGTCTGCAGAATGTCTTGAAGAAGGAAAAAGTATTTGCACAGTCTGTCCAGCACACCTTGACTCCAGAATAAAGACAACGATGCAGTGACGTCTGCCGCGATTTGACTGAAATGCAAAATGCCGACCATTCTTTTCTGGAGAAAGTTATGATATGGGGCGAGAACTGGTGTTTTCAGTACGAACCTAAAACAAAACGACCCACGAGGAGTCAACGCTTTGACGACGTAAACGCCATTAAAGTTATTGTGAAGTCGAGTTAAACAATATTCCTAAGAAGGATTTTTCTGACTGTTTCATATGGTTGTATGAACGTTTCATATGGTTGTGTGAACGTCTTGTGCGTTGTGCACAATTGGGGGGGGGGCGGGGGGGGGGGGGAACTATGTAGAACACTTGAAGTACTGAAATCGCCATCTTAACTTTATTTTTATTATTCCAGTTTTGCAACTTTTTAGACCCACGGTATAGCACGAAATTGATTAGATGTGAGCAAGTATTTCGACCATACCTGTAATGAGTACCTCTCATGAGCGACTTATTCACTGCTGTGCACAAAATAATAATGACACGACTTAAGTTTAGTCCTTAAAAGGCGCCTTAGAGGTGAAGAGGCTAATCAAGAAGCATTCTGTATCTCCAAAAACTTTACAATAGCTTTTTTTTGTCACAGCACGCTTCGGTGTTAACATTTAAAATTTGTTCTGTGAGTACTTTCAACGTAAAAAGAGAGACACGAAATCCAAAGCATTTTAGGACTCTGAAAAAAATAATTCATAAGAGTACGACATGTAACAAAATAAATGTGGAAAAATATCTTAAAAACATAATCTTACCTTTTTGAGATTTAAAATCAACTACTTGAAAGAAATACAACAGCCCCTAAGACCTTGCAATCGGACAGTATGGCCGTTACAGCTGCAACGTTCGTAGGTACGGCGCTATTGGAAATAAAGGTAGAAGTTGGGCTTTAACGGTCCGTCAACGACGAAGTCAATAAAGATAGTGCACAAACTCGAATGGGGGACGGGTGAGAAAGGAAATCGGACGTATTTTTTTCCAAGGAACCATCATGACATTAATCTCAAGCGATTTTAGGAACTGAGGGAAAACCTCACTCTGGATGGTCCGACGAGGATCTGAATCGCTGTCCTCCAGAATTCAAGCCGAGCGTTTTACCACTGCGACATTTCACTCGGTTGCTAACAAAAATAGTTTGCATGAAATGATATTCCGACAAACTACTTGACGAAAATTTCAGCAGCTGTGAAATATGAGCCCTTGAGTGTAAATTGCATGACGAACCAATTGAAATGAGATAGGCTAAAAGAGCTCGAAACTAAACACAAGGTGACAGTTTTGCATCCAGTGATGACAACATTTATTTGCAACTAAATAACTGGTTTAAAGGACTGATGTATGTCGCTGGAGCAGTCGTAGCAATACAACCATTTCTCCAGGCTCTTTCCACTCTGTTTCCAGTATAGCTAATGTGAGTGGGAACTTTATTTAAAGCACAAAAGTGAACATAAATCTGCTGCACAAGAATGGAAAGAGGCATCGAGTGATCCTTATGTACACTACTGGCCATTAAAATTGCTGCACCAAGAAGAAATGCAGATGATAAACGGGTATTCGTTGGACAAATATATTATACTAGAACTGACAAGTGATTACATTTTCACGCAATTTGGGTGCATAGATCCTGAGAAATCAGTACCCAGAACAACCACCTCTGGCCGTAATAACGATCTCGATACGCCTGGGCATTGAGTCAAACTGAGCTTGGATGGCGTGTACAGGTACAGCTGCCCATGCAGCTTCAACACGATACCACAGTTCACCAAGAGTCGTGACTGGAGTATTGTGACGAGCCAATTGCTCGGCCACCATTGACCAGACGTTTTCAATTGGTGAGAGATCTGGAGAATGTGCTGACCAGGACAGCAGTCGAACATTTTCTGTATCCAGAAAGGCCCGTACAGGACCTGTAACATGCGGTCGTGCATTATCCTGCTGAAATATAGGGTTTCGCAGGGATCGAATGAAGGGTAGAGCCACGGGTCGTAACACATCTGAAATGTAACGTCCACTGTTCAAAGTGCCGTCAATCCGAACAAGAGGTGATCGAGACGTGTAACCAATGGCACCCCATACCATCACGCCGGGTGATACGCCAGTATGGCGATGACGAATACACGCTTCCATTGTGCGTTCACCGCGATGACGCCAAACACGGATTCGACCAACATGATGCTATAAACAGAACCTGGATTCATCCGAAAAAATGACATTTTGCCATTCGTGTACCCAGGTTCGTCGTTGAGTACACCATCGCAGGCGCTCCTGTCTGTGATGCAGCGTCAAGGGGAACGGCAGCCATGCTCTCCCAGCTGATAGTCCATGCTGCTTCAAAATTCGTCGAATTGTTCGTGTATATGGTTGTTGTCTTGCAAACGTCCCGTCCCCATCAGTTGACTTAGGCATCGAGACATGGCTGCACGACCTGTTACAGCCATGCGGATAAGATGCCTGTCATCTCGACTGCTAGTGATACAAGGCCGTTGGGATTCAGCACGGCGTTCCGTATTTTCCTTCTGAACCCACCGATTCCATATTCTCCTAACAGTCATCGGATCTCGACCAACGCGAGCAGAAATGCCGCGATACGATAAACCGCAATCGCGATAGGCTACAATCCGACTTTTATCAGAGTCGGAAACGTGATGGTACGCATTTCTTCTCCTTGCATGAGGCATCACAACAACGTTTCACCAGGCAACGCCGGTCAACTGCTGTTTGTGTATGAGGAATCGGTTGGAAACTTTCCTCATGTCAGCACGTTGTAGGTGTCGCCACCGGCGCCAACCTTGTGTGAATGCTCTGAAAAGCTAATCATTTGCATACCACAGCATCTTCTTCCTGTCGGTTAAATTTCGCGTCTGTAGCACGTATCTTCGTGGTGTAGCAATGTTAATGGCCAGTAGTGTATTATCAGCCGTCTTTATATACACTCCATGGGAAAAAGAAAACGGCGCAGCAAGTAAGAAATTTTTCGAATGGGACTGAAGTCGATAGATCTCATACACATGTGCATCTTAGAATGTCGTCGACGTACCACTGTGCTGCCCTTGGACGCTGCAGATGACAACCAAAGGGGTCCTGCTATGAAAAGAAATGGCACCCTCCTTTTTGTCGGGCCACATGTCAGGTGACAGTCGGATTGGCATCCCACCACTATCTGTGGCATCTCCAACCACGGCTTCGGCCTGGAATGTTATTGACTGGAGTAGAACTGTCTTCAGTAATGAGTCGTCCTTAGCACTCAGCCTCGGTGACCAGCGAAGACTTGCCTGGAAGTGCCCCAGAGAGTGATGAGGTACCAGTCTGATTGTCGCTCGCCATAATGCACAACAACCTGGAGTGATGACCTGTCGTGCCATTTCATTTCCTAGCAGGACCCCTTTGGTTGTCATCTGCGGCACCAGAACAGCAAAGTAATACGTCGACTACATTAAACACCCTGTTCTGGTGCAGTTCATAACAGGCCGTCAGTAGTAGGGCAAAGAGAGCATCAGCAGAATTTATTAACGTGGGTTGCCTACGTCAGAGGCAACCCACGTTCTCTTTGGATTCGCAGATCCTTAACCTGTTAATCTGCTTAGTGGATTATGATCCCCTGGGGATAATTTTTCCTCCTCAGAAACCTCCCTCACTCCTTCCCCTCCCCTTCCTTCTACCAACTCCTCTGGAAACCTCCAACCCTCCCAGTCCCTCTTGCAGATACAAGTACACTTTCAGGCCTGACGTATTCGAACTGTCCCCTCCCACTCTATCAATTTGATTGACTAATTAAATAAATTGAAGGTCCTCCCTCTCTGGTAAACCACCCAGCCCTCCAGTCCCATCCCCCTCCTCTCCCACCTGGAATTTGGCGGCTCTCTGGTGGAGAGGAGGAATCTCATGACAGGCAATTCAATTACGTAGGAGAGGGTATATTGGTTATTTATAAAATCCAGTTGGCAGGAGCTGGATCTCTACAGGTCATCATGCTCTGTTGTTTGGGAACATGCAGGTCTTGTAAAATATTTCGAAAAGAATTAATTAAATCGATCACACAAGGAATACTATCGACATAACTTTTCACATGTAATTATACTGTTAAAAATATTTCGATCACAAAAACCGTGTTGTCCGCCAGGTTGCATCATGTACAGATGTACCAAACACCATAATACCCCTTTTCAGGACCCTACAACTACTGCCATGTTAGCTGTCACATACCTCACGTGACACGCAGACTGGAAGTTGCACTAATCCCCAAACAAAAACTTCTGGTGGTGGCAACCCCTTGACATATGATACCTGAGAAATTCATGCCAAAACACATGCTCTCTCTCTCTCTCTCTCTCTGAAGTGGTCATGTCCTGCAGTGTGCTATAAAGGCCATGAAGCAACTGTTACTATACTCTTCATTATCATCCTATACAATTTGCATGCATATCGATCATCGGGTAGAGGACAAGTCTTAGGAGTTTTTAGTAGGTTGATGTATAAGGTGTGCAAATATTCTCATAGAAAATCTAAAAGCACATGAGTGTATCAGCAGTATGACTATATACACATGGAAAACTTTGGAAAAATATGAAAAATGACATTAAAGCGGTAAAATTAAAGGAAAACCTGGTATAATCACGAAAATTGTTGTGAAATACTTAAAAATTGAGTGAAATAAGATGAAATATGTGAAATTGTGAAAGCCGAGTGAAATTACGGAAACTGACTAAGAATACGTAAAATTAGAAAAAATATCATGAAATGAATACTGAGGGAAATCAATAAAATTGTATGTTCTGGAGGAGGAGAGCAGACTGATGCTACATATACACACCTTAGTAATGGAAAGAGGAGGCATTCTAGAGATGTGGTGTCAAGGAAAAACGAGAATATTATCCCGCATATGAGCAATACAACCTACATTGGACCATAGCTTCTGTTTGCAAGTGGAAGGTTACCAGGAATGGTGGGACACTCTGATAAGACTTTTAAATCTCCTCTGGCAACCAGTCGTGGTGTTTATTTCCTTGTCAGATGTCACTGTTTCTTTGTACGCATTTTCGGCTGCTAACGATCATTTTATAGGGCTGTTGTGAAAATATCATAATTTCTGAACCGTAATTGGGCTTGCACTTTGTAAACAGCACACGTCATACACCTGCAGAAACCTATGCACTGTTTGTGTTACAAAGAATTGATGTTTTCTTTGGTGTGCAAGGTAGTTGTTTTACTGTAGGTAAAGTATCAGGGAGAATGTATGTCATGCAAAGGAAATATATTTCTTACATTGGAATACTAATCACGTTACATTCAATGTGGCTAAAAGGTCAGAAATCACACCTCTCTATCATTATAGTGTGTTACAGTACAGAACAGGTTAGCCATTGGAAAGTGTTTATGTTCCACGATCATTTCTCTGTTTCTAATATCTTCTTAGTATGGACACCAAACATTGGAACAATACTTCAGAACTCGTAGCACAGTTGATTTATGTAAGATGTTTCAAACCATGTTCGTCTGGAGGTCCGTCATGCATAAACAAACATTACTTCTTAAATGTCAGTTATATCATCACAACACTCTCGTATCTACTATACACCAATAACGGGTCCTAACCTCCTCAACAAGCGCGCATCTGGAGAGATCGTGTGCACTTGTATGGGTGCCTTGAGTAAGAGTGGTGCAGTCTTCGCTGAGCAGCAGTTCTCACTTTGTTCGTTCACAAGACTGGGAATGTAGCAGGTAAAGTATCCTCCTACTTCTGGTCAGCTGCAAATTAAATCGACGACAGTGTTGTGAGGAGGGTTGGTCAAAGACAATGCAGGGACCTTTCAGTCTCCAACTTTATCCTAAAAATGTGAGAATACTCTATGACTCCCATTCATACAGGGAAAGATGGAGGGTCATAATCGTAAATTATGCACTATGATTGATATGCTACAAATACATAGATAACCTAACTACATAGATATAGGATGCTGTCTAGTATATTTTGGTGTATATGCTCGAGAAACAACCATGAATGATTATACTGCATCTATCTACATTTGCATCCTAACATACAGTAGACGCAAAGTAGAGGAGGGCTGGTTTTGCGATGGTACTGAAATTGGGAACCATGCTGACATGTCATTGGTCGGCAATGAAATTATGGAAAAACTGGGAAAATTATTAAAACTGGTCGCTCTGTCTACTATGGTGCTTATTACGGAACATCGATGGTGTCTTTTCCATCACATCCATCCACTGGTATGCTGTTGATTGGCACATTATGATTGACTGACATCACTTGTTAGAAATGGAGAGGGTCTTTTTGGAAACAACGCCTCCTGGGTATAACCAGCACTGAAACAGTGATCACACACATGCAAGCAATATAAGCAATTAATTCTCTTGTTCTCTTCGAAGTGGAACACATGTACATCTGCTATCCCATAACAGTGGAAGATGAGATGAAATGTGGAGGTCATCACCTTCAGGCAACTGTTTGGAAACACTCTGCAGTGCCGCAAACTCTTACAATTTCCATATGTTACAATGTCATTCACTTTTTTGTCAACAATAAACAACACCCTTGTCTTTTATTTCAGTCATCCTGTGTGTTAGGAGAGCAGCAAATTTGCAATATGTGATGTCTAGCTTTCTGTAACAGCCAATGGATCGAAACATGTTAATGTTGGTTAAAGATCTGACACATTCGTCAAAGTCGTGGTGGAGAAAAACAAAATGTAAGGCAGTATATACAGCTGTAGTCACACACTGCTTGGATGTGTTACAGCAGAAAAAACAATATCTCAACTGCTTATGGAAGAACAATACAGGGACTCTCTCTTGTGTTCGACAGTCTGTGGGATATGGTCCTCCTTCAGTACAGGCGACAGAACTTGACACTGCTCTGTGGAAGCGATTTTGATCACTGGCAACCTGCTCCAACGCATCATTACCTGTATATTTAATAGGATCGCCCCATATGCTTGTTGTCAGCATGCAAAACGGTATTTATTTTGGATGTATCTGAAGAGAGGTACATGGTAATATCTTATCAAGTTCTCTACCAGGTGGCATTCGCGGAATTTTTATAGTTCGTATTTATCTGTGTCCTATGGTACAAAATAATGAGGATAGAGAGAATGTTTTGATAACAGGTATAAATGCACCCTGACAGATGCAGATCTCCTTCGGACAATAGTTTGGAGACGCATTGTAATACAGTAGCAAAATCCTAATCCTTCTTCCAGTTCCCATATGATGTGGAGTCTCCCTAATTTTCCCACTGAGAAACACCACCATAACTGCTCAGACTGTCTTTTCTACTAACTCGTGTTGTAGGAGAAAGCTTCATTTGGCACTGGCCTTACACACTGTACACGGTTGGTAGAACTACGACAAAATGTTCTCATTTCTCCCGAGTGGTCAAAATACAATCCTGTCACATTAACGCAGCTCACCCTATTTCTCCACAGGATGCAGAAGATCTTAGTTCAGACTTAAATTGGACCAATCACATGGACAAAGGTGCAGGGAGGTTGTGGGGGAAACTGAGGAAGAGTTACGGGATGCAGAGGAAATCTCTGAAAAACCACACTGGTGTTTTTGTACGGGATCCTTAGCAGATAGGCTCGAAAAAGGTAGCTAGTTTTGAGATATGAGAGAGCTATGAATATGATTCATCAGTGGCTGTTATCATTAAAAATCGTCTCCACAAGGTCGAATGCAAGTATGTTGCTAAATGCATAGACTTGATTGCGAATAGCGGACAGCATTTCTGCCAGAGGGTATTACACTATAGACCCGAAAGGCTAGTGTATTGCTCGTAGGATTTTGTACATTTTTAAGAGTTCAATCTACAAATTCATTTTTAAGTGATTCCTCACCTAGCACACCATCTACTGTATGTGATCATTCTCAGTCAGCCATCATCATCCGTGGCCTATAACCCCGTGAATATATCGCAGAACCTCTGACATGGTATCTACATAGAACGCGATACAAATACTGTTTGTTAGTGTGGAAAATATCTAGCAGAAACAAGAGAGTGTAGCAAATATTGGCTTAATATCACGGTCCTTAGCCGAACCACTTTCTAAATTCAATGATAAGGGTGATTGTTTTACGAGCTTACACCACTGGCAACATGCATCCACGATTTCGGTCTGTTAATACACACCCCTTGATCACTTTCTAAGTTCAGTATTGCGGTATTTGTGTAAAAGCAATTCCATACCTTGATTTATAAAACAAGTATAATTTTTAACACGGACATCGTCAGTGATACTTGTGTGTGCCTATAGAACCAAAATCGCGTTTCATATGCAGGGGCACAGTAAGATGGTAGTTGTGATAGTGCTTTTAACATCTGGTCGCTTATAAGACGATTACGTCTATCTTCCTAAGAGTCACTGGTACCACTCACAAGAAAAACAAATGAGGCATGTCCAACCATCGAGGATATTCACTCAGTATTGTTTGGTGCCACCAGCAACCAATTGTTGGTGAAGTATTATACTTATTAGGGGATTCGGTGTTATCGGTAGGTTTATTGAGCTTCTGTTGGGGTGTAAAATTACAATGGTCACTGTACCAACATGTGTATATTGACTATGGGCGGCCTAAAGGGAGGTGAGGATCTGATGCGGGAGACTGCGATTTAACGTATGGATAGCCGTAAGGGAGGCGGAAGGATTCTATGTGGAAAATTATGTCCAGTCATAAGAGGGATATAGGTATTGATATTTACTGATCTACAGCCGTCAGGAGTAAATATTTTCAATTCTCTGTTCATTGTTGAATGTCATCTGATTGGGTGCAGTAGTACTATTTAATTGTACTTACAACGAGAAATGTGTGACTGGTTTCGTAGAATGACACCGTTTGACACCTTGGGGTGTGTGGCGAAGGCAGCCTGTGAGCAGAACAAATGGGTATTTCCAGCTTAAGGCCCTCACAAATGGTTCTTGCCAGCAGCTGCAGGGGCAGGTCTGAATGTCAACCCTATCTGCAGAGCTGAATACCGAACTAATACTCAGCATGCATTGGGCTGTCTGCGCAATCGCGGGTGTTGCGTGTATTTTCCGTAGAAAATTGAGCTATTCAATATCAGTCATTTCCAAGTGCTGGTGCTGGTCATATTGACAATGTCAGAATTCGTACCACTCCGATCGATCCCAGATGCCCACCATGGCTGTGGGTCGTGCACTCTGGCATACACGTGCTTTCACGTTTGCGGCTGCAGGGGTTGTTTTCACCGACCTCTGAGCATTGGCACTGGCGGCGTATGAGGACGTTCGCGTATGTTGAGAGCAGGAAGGGTATCACGTTATGTGCGCTGGGACTAGTGAATTGGATGTTATTTTCGTAAACAGGTTCTGTTAGGGTGAGAATTTCCGTGCATACAAGCTGAGACATGTAGAAAGCGAGCGTCAACTATTTCTGGGACATAATACAATTAAGCAATGTGACAAAAGAATAACATTGAGAACATTTTAGATGGTAAGTCGCCAAGCAGACGTTTCGCGGCGATGCGAGAACCACGCTGGGTAGTTACGTATGGTTAAATGGGTGTGTTATGTCGTCCTAGCAGGAATGCGCCCTGTGCTATTCTGTCATCGGTGGTAAAGACATCTGCTGCTCGGAGGTGTCTCGTGTGAGCATGTCTTGGAATTCTGTGACATTAGTATAAGTGTGACTGTATACACAAAAATAGAGGCAGGCAACTTTCACCTGTGTTCAGCAGTGGCTCACAGCTGTGCGCACCCCCTTGAGCGTTTGCGCTCCTGTGAGTTCATGTAGGCTGTGGTGTCTAGGTGAATACGTATTTAGATATGAATTTCTCAGGTGCCAAGTATAAATGAGATGTCGCCGCCTCATGTTTGTGGGACCCGAGAGGGGGCCTGCGCGTGGTTTTATGACTGACGGCCGCATCACTTCACACTCTAGCTGACAGGGTGTGTGGAGGTCCGTAATTGCGCGTGCTGATTGCATTATTTTGCGAGCAGGCCTGTAGGCTGTGCCATGCACTATTTGGACAGTTTACGAGTACTGTGCATGTCTACGCATCACTGTGCTGCATTATTTAGGAGCAGTTTGCAGGTATGTACTGAAATTATTTCGGAAAATTAGGAGCTGTTTACGTGTCTGCAGCTAGGTAGTTTGCATGACAGAGATATGGGTCAGCAGTACCATGGAGTGTTGGGGAGAGAGTGCCAGGTCACCAGCATTGTGAAGCCTAGTGCAGGATTGGCTCAGGTGCCTCTTAAGATAGGGGAATTATGTAGGAATTTTACGAAAGAGGATCAGGTAGTGATTGTGGCTGGAGCTGGGAATAGTCTTGATAGGGATGGGGAGTATGATATAGGTGGTGACCTGGTAAAGATAGCTACTCAGACTGGTGGAACTAATGTGCACTTTGTGCAAACTGTACCAACATCATGATCGGCCTCATCTTAATGCTGCTGATAGGCGTGTTAATATGGATTTGGAGAAGGCATTGATGGCAGAGGGGGTGGTTCAGATTAAGTTCAAAAAAATGGTTCAAATGGCTCTGAGCACTATGGGACTTAACATCTATGGTCATCAGTCCCCTAGAACTTATAACTTCTTAAACCCAACTAACCTAAGGACATCACACAACACCCAGTCATCACGAGGCAGATCAGATTAAGTGGTGCCAGTTGAATCTATCAATAGATCAGGTTTCACTAGGCATGACCTGCACCTCAATAGGTATGGGAAGGGGACGCTGGCAAAGCTTATAGGTGACAGTGTAGCGAGCAGTAGTGGGATCACTCATGGGAACGATGGTGTTAGAGCTGCATCTTTTTCAAATTTAAGTCAGCTCATAGGAATCCATGCTTTAAGGAAATCTCTAAAACAAACAAATCACCTTCAAAGAAGGTCAGGTATCCAGGTAGTGAAGGAGTTTGCATATTTCATAAAAGTATAATAGGTATTAGAGATGAAGCTAGTCAACTGCTTATACATGTTGACGCTTACATTGTTGGTATATTGGAGCACCAGTTCAATAATTTGACGATTCGGTGGCGCCTTTGCCGTTATACAAGTTAACTGGTTGTTTTTCAAGGAGTTCTTTGCGGAGTGGAGGAGTGGCCATATACGTAAAAATGATTTCCATTTGAGTATGTAAACGTTTCACAGCACTGCATATATAATCACAAACAACGTAGAAAAGCTAATCCAAAGACAATAGAGAGATTTTAAAACCTCGTTAAGGATCAAGTGTGGCAGGATGTTTATAGTGCCAACAACGTAGAAGACAAATATATTACTCTCCTTAACACATTTCTCGTGATCTTAGACAGTTGCTTTCCATTAGAACGTTCGAAACAGGATACTAGCAATAAGAAGCAGCCTGAATGGCTGACTAGTGGGATAAGGATATCATGTAGAACAAAGTGGGAATTGTATCGAATTGTTAGACGTAGTCACAAGCCAGCTAGAGTAGCCCATTACAAACAGTATATTAAGGTGCTTAAAACTGTTATTATGAAGGCAAAGAGTAGGTGGTATGCAAATAGAATAGTTAATCACAGGATAAAATTAAAACCGTATGATCAGTCGTGAAGGAAGTGTCTGGTCAGTAGCACAAGGTCGATGATATAAAGTCAGTTCGTACTAAGAATATTTCAGTTACTGATAAGTCAGAAATATGTATTGTATTTAACAATTACTTTCTGAGCATTGCTGACGAATTAAATAAAAACTTTCTTTCTACTGGGAATCATATGACTCTCTTGGAAAACTCCTTTCCGAGACTGATATCTGAATTACTCCGCTGTGACACTGACAAGGGGGAGATTGAGTCAATAAGTAAATCACTGAAGACTAAGGACTCTCATGGAAATGATGGAGTACCCAGTAGAATTTTAAAGTACTGTGCTGCATATGTCTGACACTCCACTCCTTTTCAGGTTTGTCAGACATCAGCAAAAACATCCTGTGTATGCGTGAGCATTACTAGAATAACTTTTTGGGGCTAGGAGTGGACACTTATTCTATGACAGAGCACAAAAGTGTTTAGCTGTAAAACTCGTTTAATTTCTCTATTATTGTCAAATAAGCACTCGGGTTTACATAGATTGTGACATGACAATTTCAGGACAATTGTCAATATAACACATTACGTCCTGCTTATCAGAAATAACACTGAACACAACAATATCAAATTTAAATAGAAGGTTGTTACTTTCTTACTTCTATACAGTGAAGTTGGCCGATATTACGACAGATCATACAATGTAGGCTTTCACGGCCGTTGTTGTCTTCAGTTGAAACTTCCGGGCTGAGAGGCCGTGGTCGATGTATAAAATTTCCACCTAGCGTTTCGTCTCCATCTGCGGGAGACATCTTCTGAGGTCATCCGGCTACTGCCACTGAGACTCTTGTCTTTTTTTACTTCATCGTATTTCGATTTCCCCCGAAGGGGGCGGGCTGGCAGCAGCTTAGTATGCCGCTCTTCAGCCTACAGACTTTGTTTTAAAAAGGTGAAGATAATATATAATAAAAAAAACAGGCGATAAAAACGAAGACTTAAAGGGTAACATGGCGAAAAATCATGGAACTTAAAACATAGAACAAAGGGATGATGATGCTAATAAAAATACATACGAAGCAGACAGGTAAACTAATAGACAGACAATTAAAAAAACACGCAACAGTCTGGTTTCTGTTTGCAAAGACAAAAAATTCACACCCAGCGACAGCATGGTTTCTGTTCGCAACATGGGAAAAGATGAAACAACACTGAACATTCACTGGAACAGTGCGCTAAAATATGACATACCACAGCCGAGAGCACGTGGGGGAAAACTAGACAGATGGTTCAAATGGCTCTGAGCACTATGGGACTCAACTTCTGAGGTCATCAGTCCCCTAGAACTTAGAACTACTTAAACCTAACTAACCTAAGGACATCACACACACCCATGCCCGAGGCAGGATTCGAACCAGCGACCGTAGCGGTCGCGCAGTTCCAGACTGAAGCGCCTAGAACCGCTCGGCCACCCCGGCCGGCACTAGACAAATGAGGGGAAGATAAAAAAGTGGGGAAGGTGAGGAAAAGCGAAGGGGGGGATGGGGGAAAGGAGCCAATGGAGGATGAGGACCCATAAGAGGGGTGGGGGGTGCTGGGCAGACACGACTAGGAGTGGGGAAGGCAGAGGACTGGAGTACAAAGGGACTCAGGGGGGGGGGGGGGAGGAAGGTAAGGAGAGGTTAGGTGGGGAGAAACACAGGATGGAAGGTGAGATGAGGGAGCCCAGGGAAAGGATGGAGGAAAGGAGGGGGGTGAGGATCAGAGATGATAGGAGGGATAAATGGAGGGAGAGAGTGCCTCATCTGGGAGTGGGAGTTGATGGAAGCCACCTTGGGAAAGGAGATGAAGGGTGTAGAGATGGAGGGTAGGGGGGACACAACAGTGATGGCGTGGCAGGGGGCGGGGATGGGACAGGAGAGGAGCAACCAGGGGGTGACTGAGGCTCCAGGTACTCTCGCATTTATAGAGTGTAGAGCGGGCACCACCATTCGTCACGTGATGCCAACAGTATGCCTATCTTGGGAAGGCGTCATCATTCTCGATTAAGAGTCATTGATTGTCATTCTGCGAGAGTACCTGGAGCCTCAGTGGCAGTAGCCGGACGACCTCAGAAGACGTCTCCCGCAGATGGAGACGAAACGTTAGGTGGAAATTTTATGCATCGACCACTCCTCTCAGCCCAGAAGTTTCAACTTAAGATTACGACAGATCGTCCGATTCCAGTTCTCGGTTTGGTACTATATAGAATGGCAATCAAGTCTACAGAGGATGGTAAGTTTTTGTGACAAGATGAGTAAAAGATTACTCAAGGTTGCTCGAGTTTACAGTGGATGCAATCTGGTGATCCAACAATTTTAAGCCTCTGCAAGTGACATTTACCTTTAGTTGCGACGTGATGTCGGCTGCATGGCTGCCCTTGCACTCTGGAAATCCTATAAAAAGCTAATCAAAATCTTTACTGATTTTATCAGCTTAAACTGTTCTATGTTTCTCGTTAGGTGAGAAAACACGCAATCATCCCTAGTCTGGAAAATATGGCGATATACACGTGTACAGATGGAGCAGCGTGTATGATTCAATGCCCTCTCAGGTCTCGCAAGAATGGTTAACTACGTGGCTGTTTCGTTTCTCGGCTGTCGGAGCTCAACGACTCTTCAGCTAATTTCTAGCTGAATGTCAGCCAAAGTGAACGCAGTGTTCACACAAAAATTCCTCTTTTGGCGTCGCACAGGGCGTGATGCATCCTGTTCTACACTTGACGCTGGTTCAGAAGAGAGTACTCGAAGTTTTCGGTATTGTGTCTTTCGTAACGAACTGTGCCCCACCTGTGTCCTTCCGTTGTATGCAGGCCGTGAAGGATCAACTCGCGTCTGCCTCCAAACTAAAACTTTTCTTGCAGCAGCTTTTTTCACTTTTTGCTCACGGACATGCAGGATTTGGGTTCGGTGTGTTAATACCGTCGAATCGAGTGTCATCCCTATTGGCAATACCTACTGTACGTTTGATAGGTAAATCTGCTCACTATCGTCGAAGTATGTCAGGTGACACATCCCTCTAATTGTTACGCCGTATAAAATCTCAAGCAAGGTACGAAATTAACATTCATTCAAGCTGCCACCTTACACATGCACCACCTGTCGAACTATGGTTGTGAACCATCTTTTACTGTACGTTTATGTTAAAGTATTCTTTGTGAAGTAGAAGGGGTTATATCTTTAAATTCTGTGGTTGTGAATTGGTTTTTGTGTTTTCGATTGTAGTCGCTGAAGATATAGTACTAATTAAAAATCATCTCACAGAAAAAATTATCACTTCTCGTAATAAGTAATGTACCATTACGAATCTTATTCGATCATACTAGTCCCCTTCACCTGTACACCACATAAAAGTGCGTTTACACGGACTGTAAAATTGGCTCTTACTGACAGTATAGGCTGGCTGTATTGTCTGGCAATATCACGGCCACAGGAATTACAGCCAAATATACGGCAACATTGCCAGCCACTGTTGCCCAGCAATGTTTGCGGCAAATCATTTCAGAGCCAAATGTGTTTACATGTGCCACGCTATTGCCACGTAATGAACAAAAGCAAGGTAGTAGATGTGAGTGGAGCTCTCTTGCATTTGCATTCTACAAGGAAAAAAATTAGCAAGAACAAAAAAATAGGGCATCATGGATGCCCTCTTTTTTAAAGCAGGCGAACTGCTTCCCAAACTTTAGCTTTTTAATTGATTCTGGGAACGTACCTTTTCCAGAATGCCGAAATCCGATCTGGCATATATCGTTTAAAGGCAAATTCTCCGAGACTTGGTGAAAAAAATCCCACTATTATCCACTATATACGATTTGCAACCGTCCAGTTTTCGGCTAGTGGGGGTTGATATAGAGGTCTCTTTCAGAGCTGAAAAAAAAATACCTTTTTAAAAGTTTACATCAGAGCTGCTAGTTATTTAGTGTTGGTTGACAAGTTTCGGGCTTTACCTATTTTCAGATGCTACCTGTTAGAGAGAATAAAATTTGTAATGAGTCAATGAGTTGAATGTGGATAATAAATGTAGCCTATCGGTAATAGTATGGGTCACATGGTAACTAATTACCTATTTTGTATTTAGGGTGTCTTTGGTGTGGACAGTTCTATTTATGTCATAATACTTACATGTATCTCAGATCTGCATTCAAATAACTCACAACTGTAGTTACACCTTACTGTATTATGTTTACATATCTGCATAATACATATTTTCCTTAACTGTTGTGCCTTCATTACCCTGCATGATGTGATTCACGTGACAACGATTTTTTATATACAATGGAGAAGTTCTTCAATGAGCTGCACTGTGCGTCACGCAGGCGTACTTATCGTAAATATTATAACAATTTTGACAGATGTTGGTGCAATGAATTTTATAATGTCTTATATACTCTTTGATGTATTCAATTTACTTCGTGATTGTATTAAGATCAATTACTGTATCCAGTGTAAGACAGTGTTTCATCACATCCCAGTTGTACAATAAATATTTCATTTCCTTTCAGCACTTCTTGAAAGCAAGCATATTATTCAATTTGTATTTCAATGGAATCTACGTACAGTATCATTCTGCTGTTATAATTCTCCCTGTATAGATTGTGATTCATATATAGATTAAGGTACTCTTGCAGGTTTCTATGAATCGTTTGTAGACCCGTATTTGACGATGAATGCATGGCCGAGTGCCTTTCATGTGCTAGTTACGGTGCTATGGAAATTTTCTAAGATTTTTCTGCTGCGCGATTCTGTTTGTTGATTTAACATTTTTTCTGGGAGCTTAGTCGTGTGAATGTAGATTTGTACACTTATTTCTTCTAGAATGGCCATCAATTGGCCTTTGGAGACATCTGTAAAGTTCTGAAATTTCAAATGGTTCAAATGGCTCTGAGCACTATGGGACTCAACATCTTAGGTCATAAGTCCCCTAGAACGTAGAACTACGTAAACCTAACTAACCTAAGGACGTCACACACACCCATGCCCGAAGCAGGATTCGAACCTGCGACCGTAGCGGTCCCGCGGTTCCGGACTGCAGCGCCAGAACCGCACGGCCACCGCGGCCGGCTTCTGAAATTTCTGTCGATATTTGCAATGGCGTGTGTATTATTCTCTGACTTGCGTGCTTCTGTTTATGCATCCTATATATCTCGTTTGAATGGGACCTGGTGTTGAATGGGCTGCATATTTACGCCTCGCTTTCATCGCCTGTTACTCTTGATCTATAGTGCGAAGGAAGTTGCGGTTTTGTACCAACACTGAATGACATTAACTAAAGCTGTACAAGGAAATCTAGTTAATTAGCTATTATAGTTTATGAAATACAATATTGTATATAATAGACGGTTCACTTTGGATGAATTTGGTGAACATAGCTCATATCTTTTTCAAGGTGTATGTAACTAGTGTAGTTTCCAGAAAATAAGAAAATATTGTTGTCAGTGTTTTTGACTTACCGTATGCCTCTTTCAGAACATTCCAGCAGCATTATTCTTGCTGCCCGGCTGGTTCTTCGTCCTCTGTAGACACTTTGAGGAATCTTTTCCTTACTGTGGTGTCACCGCCAGACACCACACTTGCTAGGTGGTAGCCTTTAAATCGGCCGCGGTCCATTAGTATACGTCGGACCCGCGTGTCGCCACTGTCAGTGATAGCAGACCGAGCGCCACCACACGGCAGGTCTAGAGAGGCCCCAGTTGTACAGCCGACTTTGCAAGGGAAGGTTCACTGACAACTACGCTCTCATTTGCCGAGACGATAGTTAGCATAGCCTTCAGCTACATTTGCTACGACCTAGCAAGGCGCCGTATTCAATTGATATTTATTATGTGAAGCATGTATCATCAAGAGAGATGTTCTACAATTGTGGATTAAAGTTAAGTATTACATCATCTACGTACTTTATTTGCAATTCTCAAGATATTGTCCTGTTCCAGACCTCACGCCAGTCAGCGTGTAATTAAACGCGTGCATTTCGGCCTCCTCTAGAAACACTACAAATTGGCGACTCGGATAGAAACGGTCTCCTCTATATATAACTAATTTACTTGTGTCATGGCTTCGCCACAATCTCCAGATGTACTGTTCGAATTTTATCGCTTGCAGAATCAGCAGCCGCAGGCCTTATTGGATGCCCTTGGACAGCTCATCCAGGGTCAAAGTGTGATGCAAAACGATGCGGACGCCGCCGCTCCACCGCTACCGCAGCCACAACATGCAGTTGCACCACCTTTTCGTCCGTTTGATGCGCCACTGGAAAGCTGGACGGAGTGGTCACGCCAATTTGGATTCCATCTCGCCGCCTACAGAATACAGCGGCAGCCTCACTTATTGGCGTGTGTAGGGGTGCAGACGTACCGTGTGATAGTGAAATTGTTTCCCCGATGCGACGTAGCAACTCTGTCCCACGAAGAAATTTTGTCTGCATTAGATGCGTATTTCAAGGAATCAGTCAATGTAGTTGCAAAGAGGTATACTTTCTTTCGTACAAAACGTACAGCCAGTCAAACTAATCGGGAGTGGGTTGCAACTTTGCAAGGCCTTACTAGGGATTGTGCTTTTGAGTGTGAATGTGGACTCCCTTATTCAGATACTATGGTACGTGATGCAATTGCACAGAACGTTTCTGATGTTCGTATACGGGAGCAAATTTTGAAACTAGTCAATCCCTCCCTTCAACAAGTGATGGACATATTGGATAGGCAAGACACACTTGACTTTGCTCAGGAATCATTTGAAACTTCGCCAGCCGTGTGTCACATTAACCGGCCCACCGGGCAAGCTGCACGGAACTGTAAACAGCCCTCGCGCCCGTCCGCGCAGCTGCCACCACGATCTCAACCACGTGTCCCGCGGCAGCAAGCAAATGCCGTGAAATCATGCCCGCGGTGTGCTACTAGACATTCGCGTGAGAATTGCCCGTCACGCCAAGCTATTTACTTTTTCTCTAATAAAAAAGGACATGTTCAGAGTGTTTGCCAGAAAAAGCTTAGATCGGACACTAAAAACCATTCCAGGCCCTTTGCTTCGCACCGGAATCGAACCAAGAATACTCAGGATCGTGAACCTTCGCCCATGGACATTCATGTAGTTAATTCCACTCCACCCAGTGCCACTCTCTCTACAAGTGTGCGTCCCACAAAAAGTGTGCGTCGACGTCGCCGGATATCATGTCAATTAGCAAGTGATTCTGTGCCAGTGTCTGTTCAAATTGCACGAGACAGTCGCTCTTGTCGTCAGCAGGACAATAAACTTTTTGTAGATTTGGACATTCATGTCAACATGATCCCATTCCAGCTCGATACTGGAGCTGCAGTTTCTCTGATCAATAAAGACGCGTACAAACAACTGGGCACACCTCCGTTGCGTGCCGCAAATGTATAGTTAAATAGTTATTCCGGTCAGAATATCCCTGTGTTAGGACAGTGCAGCCTTCTTTCCACATACAAGGGACAAACAAAACTTGTGTCATTTTACGTACTTCGTTCTTCTTCTGCAGTGAACTTGTTTGGTTTAGATTTATTTCAGTTGTTTAACTTGTCTATAGTCAATCAGGTCCTATCAGTGAACCAGACTGTGCCTTCAGACAGTGTTTCTCGTCTATGTGAAGAGTTTGCAGACATTTTTGCACCGGGCCTTGGTTGCACTAAGAACTATACCGCACATTTGGAACTGAAAGTAAACGCGCAACCGAAATTTTTCAGAGCGCGCAATGTTCCCCACGCATTGCGTGATGAGGTCGCAAGAACCTTACACGATTTGGAGTCACAAGGTGTGATTGAACGTGTGCAGGCTTCTCTCTGGGCATCACCCTTAGTAATTTTGCCGAAACCTTCCGGGAAACTGAGACTTTGTGTGGACTTCAAAGCTACAGTGAATCCACAACTAGTGATCGCAACTTTTCTTTTACCCCGCCCGGAAGATCTTTTTGACAAACTGTGCCCAGGTAAATATTTTTCGAAGTTGGACCTGGCAGATGCGTACTTGCAAATCCCGGTGGATGAAGAATCCCAGCGCGTCTTGGTGGTTAACACGCATCTTGGTTTGTACCGATTCAAAAGACTGCCATTCGGGTGTGCATCCGCCCCTGCATTGTTTCAGCAATATCTGCAAACTGTTTGTGCCTCGGTCCCTACTGCAGCAAACTATCTGGACGATATTGTGATCTCCGGAAAGACGGAAGAAGAACATTTAGCCAACCTCCGAACATTATTTCAGGTCTTGCGACAAAATGGTCTTCGCTTGCGGAAGGACAAATGTGTGTTTGTTGCTCGTGACTTACCATATTTGGGACATGTAATCAATGCCCAAGGCATACATCCTAGTCCGGAGCACCTCCGTGCCATACAAGACTTGCCTTCGCCGCAGAATTTGAAGCAGCTACAGAGTGTGCTGGGTATAATAAATTACTACCATCGCTCTGTGCGCAATGCCTCTTCCATTTCAGCTCCGCTTCATCGCTTACGCCGTAACGGTGTTCCGTTCGTCTGGACGACGGAATGCGAACGCGCCTTTCGCCAGTTGAAATCGGCGTTGCTGTCAAATACTTGCCTTACGCCATTCGATCCCCGGAAACCCCTTTTGTTGATGGTAGACGCATCGGATTTCGGGATCGGTGCTGTGCTTGCGCACAAAGATGGATCGCATGATCGCCCTATTGCCTTCGCGTCCAAATTGCTCTCGTCTGCGCAAAGAAATTATTCACAGATAGAGAAAGAACCCTTGGCTCTCGTCTTTGGTGTTACTAAGTTTAATGATTTCTTGTATGGTCGTCGCTTTACCATCATCACAGACCACAAACCTTTGACATCGCTTTTTCATCCGAACAAGCCTGTACCCCCAAGTACAGCACTGTACTTGGTTCGGAGTCGATGCTGCGATTACGAAAATGTGCTCTACTTGCATGGCGTGTGCCGAACAACAATCCGCACCACCGCGGAAATTCTTTGCATGGACGAAAGCCACTTCCCCTTGGCAACGCTTGCACATAGATTTTGCTGGTCCATTCTGGAATGCTAGATGGTTGGTTGTGGTCGATTCTTTCAGTAATTTTCCTTTTGTTGTCCGGATTTCTTCCACGACGTTATCTGCCACCATCCAAGCGTTATCCGCTATCTTTTGCATTGAAGGCCTTCCACAGACTATTGTTTCCGACAATGGCCCACAATTCATGTCCGCAGAATTTCAGTCATTCTGCAAGGCCAATGGTATTCAACATCTGACATCCGCGCCGTTTTCGCCTCAGTCAAACGGTGCTGCTGAACGATTGGTCCGGACTTTCAAGTCACAGATGTTGAAGTTGGAAGAGTCGCATTCTCGGGAGGACGCGTTGTTGCTCTTTTTGTCCTCGTATCGCTCTCAGCCCCGAGATGGTCGCTCGCCGGCTGAGTTGCTCCACGGTCGTCCTCATCGAACCTTGATATCTTTGCTGCATCCGCCGCATCAGGTTCCTGTGCAGCGGCAGCCACCTGCTTTTGCTCCAGGTGACGTTGTATACTATCGCAACTATCGCGGTTCACGGCGTTGTCTCGCAGGGCGCATTCTTCGCTGCCTCGGCCGCGCTATGTATCTGGTTTTGGGGGCCTCTGGTGAGGTGCGTCGGCGTCTCAATCAACTGCGCCTCTGTCGTCGCACGGGTTCTGCCGCTCCCCGTCTGCTTTCAGCGACGGTGCCGTCCGGTCAGCGCCCTGGGGTCCCATCTACTGGCTCGCCTCATCCCCAGGTGTTACCGACGCTACGTTCCATTTTGCTCCATGGCGACGCGCCGCCGCCGCCGCCGCCGCCTGTTCTCCCGCCGGCGACGCCCGCAGTGGACGCTTCGCTGCAGCCGCCAAGCGCCTCCCTGGGTCACGCGCCGCCGATTGCTTCCCGTGACCAGCTGTCCTCCGACATGGAACTCTTGCTCGCTCCGGACCAGCTGTCGTCTTCGCCCGTCGGCTACCCCGACGCGATGGAGGTCGACCCTTCGGCCCCTCCTGTCTCTTTACGGGCGCATACACCGCATGTTGGCGTGCACCCTGGACTAGGTTTTCAGGCGTTTCCTAGCTCCCCTCGAACCGAATGGCCGGGTGCGGGTGGCACAGCCTCGCCTGTTGTTAGGCTCCCCACCTCGTCGCATACGTCAACATGGGGTCCTCCCCACGGCCGGCGGAAGCCTTATAACACAACCGTACGCCGATTTGCGGGGGAGGAATGTGGTGTCACCGCCAGACACCACACTTGCTAGGTGGTAGCCTTTAAATCGGCCGCGGTCCATTAGTATACGTCGGACCCGCGTGTCGCCACTGTCAGTGATAGCAGACCGAGCACCACCACACGGCAGGGCTAGAGAGACGTACTGGCACTCGCCCCAGTTGTACAGCCGACTTTGCAAGGAAAGGTTCACTGACAACTACGCTCTCATTTGCCGAGACGATAGTTAGCATAGCCTTCAGCTACATTTGCTACGACCTAGCAAGGCGCCGTATTCAGTTGATATTTATTATGTGAAGCATATATCATCAAGAGAGATGTTCTACAATTGTGGATTAAAGTTAAGTATTACATCATCTACGTACTTTATTTGCAATTCTCAAGATATGTCCTGTTCCAGACCTCACGCCAGTCAGCGTGTAATTAAACGCGTGCATTTCGGCCTCCTCTAGAAACACTACACTTACTCTGGACCGTCAGTGCTCGCTTTCGCAACCCTTTCAGCTGCAACTATTTGCTGATAATCTTTGGCATTCAACACCGCTATCACATTATTTCCTGGTTGGATGACTAATTTGCCCTTTAGTTTTGTCTTGGTATTACACCATCACTGAAACAGATGAGAGCATCCATTTCACCTGAGTACTGTCAATCACTGTTTTTGGTACTCTTTCCCACACGCAGCTGTTGAAAATCTAATTAGGGTTTGGTGTATGGCCATGTAGACATCTGCTAAATAATTTTTTATCTGCAAGGGCCCTGTATATAGGCTTTATTGTTTCCATGACTGTAACAGGCAAGAAATGTTTATAATGATACTCCTTCCCTGTCGCATGAGCGTGGCTGGTTCACAGACATTTGTTCAAAGAGCCTTTAAGACCAAATCAACAACTGAAAAGTAGATAAAAAATACATTTTCTGAAACGGGAGAAATTTGTCTTTCACATGGTGCAAAAATATGTTTTCGAAAATTTCAGTCATTTCACGTCCAGGTCCTCTTAAACGTCCGTCTGTCCAACTTAGGCTTTGTTACATTCGTTGTATTCGTTTTTGTAACTGCCAGAATAGTTATATCGTCACGTTTCGGCTACTTTATAAATAATGTTAGTCTCGTTTGTGTTTCTGTCAAAACTGCGATAATGCCTGCAATAAATGAACCAGCGTAATCGAATGAGAACAATTCTCCACTGCATACAAAATATCGTTGTCACGTGGAACACATCATGCTGGGTAATCAAGGTGCCCGGGTGGTCCATTGATAGTGATCGGGCCAAATAGCTCACGAAATATCTACAAAGAACGAAACTTAGCTTGAAGGGGGAAACCAGATGGCGCCATGGATGGCCCGCTAGATGGCGCTGCCATAGGTCAAACGGATATCAACAGCGTTTTTTTTTTTAATAGGAACCCCCATTTTTATTACATATTCGTGTAGTACGTTAAGAAATATGAATGTTTTAGTTGGACCACGTTTTTCGCTTTGTGATAGATGTCGCCGTAATAGTCACAAACGTGTAAGTACGTGGTATTACGTAACATTCCGCCAGTGGGGACGGTATTTGCTTCGTGATACATTACCCGTGTTAAAATGGACCGTTTACCAATTGCGGAAAAGGTCGATATCGTGTTGATCTATGGCTATTGTGGTCAAAATGCCCAACGGGCGTGTGCTATGTATGCTGCTCGGTATCCTGGACGACATCATCCAAGTGTCCGGACATTTCGCCGAATAGTTACGTTATTTAAGGAAACAGGAAGTGTTCAGTCACATGTAAAGCGTCAACCACGACCTGCAACAAATGATGATGCCCAAGTAGGTGTTTTAGCTGCTGTCGCGGCTAATCCGCACATCAGTAGCAGACAAATTGCGCGAGAAGAGGGAATCTCAAAAATTTCGGTGTTGAGAATGCTACATCAACATCGATTGCACCCGTACCAGATTTCTATGCACCAGGAATTGCATGGAGACGACTTTGAACGTCGTGTACAGTTCTACCACTGGGCGCAAGAGAAATTACGGGACGATGACAGATTTTTTGCATGCGTTCTATTTAGCGACGAAGCGTTAGTCACCAACAGTGGTAACGTAAACCGGTATAATATGCGCTATTGGGCAATGGAAAATCCACGATGGCTGCGACAAGTGGAACATCAGCGACCTTGGCGGGTTAATGTATGGTGCGACATTATGGGAGGAAGGTCAATTGGCCACCATTTTATCGATGGCAATCTAAATGATGCAATGTATGCTGATTTTCTACGTAATGTTCTAATGATGTTACTACAAGATGTTTCACTGCATGACAGAATGGCGATGTACTTCCAACATGATGGATATCCCGCACATAGCTCGCATGCGGTAGAAGCGGTATTGAATAGCATAGTTCATGACAGGTGGATTGGCCCGCACGTTCACCGGAACTGACGTCCTCGGATTTCTTTCTGTGGGGAAAGTTGAAGGATGGTTAAAAATGGCTCTGAGCACTATGGGACTTAACTGTTGAGGTCATCAGTCCCCTAGAACTTAGAACTACTTAAACCTTACTAACCTAAGGACGACACACACATCCATGCCCGAGGCAGGATTCGAACCTGTGACCGTAGCGGTCGCGCGGCTCCAGACTGTAGCGCCTAGAACCGCTCGGCTACTCCGGCTGGCAAAGTTGAAGGATATTAGCCATCGTGATCCACCGACAACGCCTGACAACATGCGTCAGCGCATTGTCAATGCATGTGCGAACATTACGGAAGGCGAACTACTCGCTGTTGAGAGGAATGTCGTTACACGTATTGCCAAATGCACTGAGGTTGAGGGACATCATTTTGAGCATTTATTGCATTAATGTGGTATTTACAGGTAATCACGATGTAACAGCATGCGTTCTCAGAAATGATAAGTTCACAAAGGTCCATGTATCACATTGGAACAACCGAAATGAAATTTTCAAACGTACGTACGTTTTTAATTTAAAAAACCTACCTGTTACCAACTGTTCGTCTGAAATTGTGAGCCATATGTTTGTGACTATTACAGAGCCATCTATCACAAAGCGAAAGAAGTGGTCCAACTAAAAGATTCATATTTCTTTACATACTACACGAATATGTAATGAAAATGGGGGTTCCTATTAAAAAAACGCATTTGATATCCGTTTGACCTATGGCAGCGCCATCTAGCGGGCCAACGATAGCGCCATCTGGTTTCCCCCTTCAAGCTAGACAAGTTTCGTTCTTTGTAGTTTTTTCGTTTCACGCTTATTTCGTGAGATATTTGGCCCGGTCACGATCAATGGACCACCCTATATATATATATATATATATATATATATATATATCTTTACTGTATGATTAAATGATGATGGCGTCCTCTTGGGTAAAATATTCCGGAGGTAAAATAGTCCCCCATTCGGATCTTCGGGCGGGGACTACTGAAGAGGACGTCGTTATCAGGAGAAAGAAAATTGGCATTCTACGGATCGGAGCGTGGAATGTCAGATCCCTTAATCGGGCAGGTAGGTTAGAAAATTTAAAAAGGGAAATGGATAGGTTAAAGTTAGATATAGTGGGAATTAGTGAAGTTCGGTGGCAGGAGGAACAAGACTTTTGGTCAGGTGATTACAGGGTTATAAATACAAAATCAAATAGGGGTAATGCAGGAGTAGGTTTAATAATGAATAAAAAAATAGGAGTGCGGGTTAGCTACTAGAAACAGCATAGTGAACGCATTATTGTGGCCAAGATAGACACAAAGCCCATGCCTACTACAGTAGTACAAGTTTATATGCCAACTAGCTCTGCAGATGATGAAGAAATTGATGAAATGTATGACGAGATAAAAGAAATTATTCAGGTAGTGAAGGGAGACGAAAATTTAATAGTCATGGGTGACTGGAATTCGTCAGTAGGAAAAGGGAGAGAAGGAAACATAGTAGGTGAATATGGATTGGGGGGAAGAAATGAAAGAGGAAGCCGCCTTGTAGAATTTTGCACAGAGCATAACTTAATCATAGCTAACACTTTATTCAAGAATCATGAAAGAAGGTTGTATACCTGGAAGAATTCTGGAGATACTAAAAGGTATCAGATAGATTACATAATGGTAAGACAGAGATTTAGGAACCAGGTTTTAAATTGTAAGACATTTCCAGGGGCAGATGTGGATTCTGACAACAATCTATTGGTTATAAACTGCAGATTGAAACTGAAGAAACTGCAAAAAGGCGGGAATTTAAGGAGATGGGACCTGGATAAACTGAAAGAACCAGAGGTTGTAGAGAGTTTCAGGGAGAGCATAAGGGAACAATTGACAGGAATGGGGGAAAGAAATACAGTAGAAGAAGAATGGGTAGCTTTGAGGGATGAAGTAGTGAAGGCAGCAGAGGATCAAATAGGTAAAATGACGAGGGCTAGTAGAAATTCTTGGGTAACAGAAGAAATATTGTATTTAATTGACGAAAGGAGAAAATATAAAAATGCAGTAAATGAAGCAGGCAAAAAGGAATACAAACGTCTCAAAAATGAGATCGACAGGAAGTGCAAAATGGCTAAGCAGGGATGGCTAGAGGACAAATGTAAGGATGTAGAGGCTTATATCACAAGGAGTAAGATAGATACTGCCTACAGGAAAATTAAAGAGACCTTTGGAGAAAAGAGAACCACTTGTATGAATATCAAGAGCTCAGATGGCAAACCAGTTCTAAGCAAAGAAGGGAAGGCAGAAAGGTGGAAGGAGTATATAGAGGGTTTATACAAGGGCGATGTACTTGAGGACAATATTATGGAAATGGAAGAGGATGTAGATGAAGAAGAAATGGGAGATAAGATACTGCGTGAAGAGTTTGACAGAGCGCTGAAAGACCTGAGTCGAAACAAGGCCCCGGGAGTAGACAACATTCCATTAGAACTACTGATGGCCTTGGGAGAGCCAGTCATGACAAAACTCTACCATCTGGTGAGCAAGATGTATGAGACAGGCGAAATACCCACAGACTTCAAGAAGAATATAATAATTCCAATCCCAAAGAAAGCAGGTGTTGACAGATGTGAAAATTACCGAACTATCAGTTTAATAAGTCACAGCTGCAAAGTACTAACGCGAATTCTTTACAGACGAATGGAAAAACTGGTAGAAGCGGACCTCGGGGAAGATCAGTTTGGATTCCGTAGAAATGTTGGAACACGTGAGGCAATACTAACCTTACGACTTATCTTAGAAGAAAGATTATGAAAAGGCAAACCTACGTTTCTAGCATTTGTAGACTTAGAGAAAGCTTTTGACAACGTTAGCTGGAATACTCTCTTTCAAATTCTGAAGGTGGCAGGGGTAAAATACAGGGAGCGAAAGGCTATTTACAATTTGTACAGAAACCAGATGGCAGTTATAAGAGTCGAGGGGCATGAAAGGGAAGCAGTGGTTGGGAAAGGAGTGAGACAGGGTTGTAGCCTCTCCCCGATGTTATTCAATCTGTATATTGAGCAAGCAGTAAAGGAAACAAAAGAAAAATTCGGAGTAGGTATTAAAATTCATGGAGAAGAAGTAAAAACTTTGAGGTTCGCCGATGACATTGTAATTCTGTCAGAGACGGCAAAGGACTTGGAAGAGCAGTTGAACGGAATGGACAGTGTCTTGAAAGGAGGATATAAGAAGAACATCAACAAAAGCAAAACGAGGATAATGGAATGTAGTCAAATTAAATCGGGTGATGCTGAGGGGATTAGATTAGGAAATGAGACACTTAAAGTAGTAAAGGAGTTTTGCTACTTAGGGAGTAAAATAACTGATGATGGTCGAAGTAGAGAGGATATAAAATGTAGACTGGCAATGGCAAGGAAATCGTTTCTGAAGAAGAGAAATTTGTTAACATCGAGTATAGATTTAAGTGTCAGGAAGTCGTTTCTGAAAGTATTTGTATGGAGTGTAGACATGTATGGAAGTGAAACATGGACGATAACCAGTTTGGACAAGAAGAGAATAGAAGCTTTCGAAATGTGGTGCTACAGAAGAATGCTGAAGATAAGGTGGGTAGATCACGTAACTAATGAGGAGGTATTGAATAGGATTGGGGAGAAGAGAAGTTTGTGGCACAACTTGACTAGAAGAAGGGATCGGTTGGTAGGACATGTTTTGAGGCATCAAGGGATCACAAATTTAGCATTGGAGGGCAGCGTGGAGGGTAAAAATCGTAGAGGGAGACCAAGAGATGAATACACTAAGCAGATTCAGAAGGATGTAGGTTGCAGTAGGTACTGGGAGATGAAGAAGCTTGCACAGGATAGAGTAGCATGGAGAGCTGCATCAAACCAGTCTCAGGACTGAAGACCACAACAACATATATATATATATATATATATATATATATATATATATATATATATATATATATATATATATATATATATATATATATTGCACATACATTGACAAAATACGGTAGAGTAAGGTAGCTGTAAACATAATTTTGGCATTTACGAACGCAGATGTGAGATACCTTCAAGTGTGGTGACAGAAATAGAACTGTCCACACCAAACACATCCTACATACAAAATACGTAAATAGTTACCATTTGAACCATATTATTTATGATACCTTTATTATCTGCAATCAACGCATCCAACCGTAACAGTTTTTTTTCTGCGTAAGAAGTGGCTTATGAAAACCAACACTAAATAGTTAATTAGCAACTTCGATGCAAGTGTCTAAAAATGTCTTTTCCTCCACATTTTTGAGCTGCCCGACGCGACGCTCTAAAAAATTTTATACCTTTAATGTTCATTTCTCTTCCATACGCTTCTTGGTACAAGGCATTTGCCTTCCGTTGTGGCCGAGCGTTTCTAGGCACTTCAATCTGGAACCGCGCGACCGCTACGGTCACACGTTCGAATCCTGCCTCGGGCATGGATGTGTGTGATGTCCTTAGGATAGCTAGATTTCAGTAGTTCTAAGTTCTAGGGGACTGATGACCTCAGATGTTAACTCCCATAGTGCTCAGAGCAATTTTTTACAATGCATTTGCAATGCTTTGGTGGAAGAGCTCAAAGAATTTATTAAAGTAGTAGACCAGAGATGACCAGAGTTATAGGGCGTGCAAAGTAACGTATACAACCATCGCAATAAAGTAATAATGGTTGGTAAATTGATGCCCCTTTAAAACGTGTGAAAAAGCTACAAAAACGTTCAGGCATTTTAATAACCGATATAGAATAAAATTTCTGTTCAGTACTGTAGATATTCTAAAACGATATCATTGAGAACGTCCTTTTCCAGAATTCGCTCTTTGTATATACTACTTTCTGTTTCTCACACTCTAGCTGTAGACATATTTATCATGTTCATGGATTTCTCGTTGATTGTATCTTTGGCCCAATTTTACGTAGCTGTAGCTGCTTCTGTATTCTTGGAGCAGTGTTTCGTGTAATTCATTAGACGAACCTAATCTCCAGCAACGTGACTTGACACAGCAGCACTGTCGGTTGAGGAAAAATAATCGAGACTGAGAGTGAAAGGCAAACACATACAGGCAAGAACATATGGCTTGAGCATTGACGCTTTGCAGCAACGTTGCTGGCAACACTATTGCGGCCACACATTGTCGTGAGATAAGGCCTTCGGCCCTCTTACCTGCCCAGCGCCGATTCTACCAAACGGGCGGAGATCGGACGCAGAGATTAAAGGACCTTTCCTCGACCTTTTTTGAGTGTGAATTTCACCGGGTGTGGATTTCAGGACAACGTTCACGGGATATTCTAGGTAGGAATTTTGTGTATGAAGAATTGTTTGTGTTGTGTTGGCAGAAGACCCAACACCGTGTTACTAGAGGAGGCCGAAATGCACGCGTTCTAGCTCACGCAGGCTGGCGTGAGGAGGGAAAGGCTATACTGACGTGAGGTCTGGAACATGACAAGGAATTAGAATTCAGAAAGCGGACGTAATTAGTTTCATACTTAACTTTAATCCATTAATGATGGACGTCGCTCTTAACGGTACATGATTCACAATATTATCTGTTCAGAGTACATTAATAGTAACTGAATATGGCGCCTTGCTAGGTCGTAGCAAATGACGTAGCTGAAGGCTGTACTAAACTGTCGCCTCTGCAAATGAGAGCGTATGTAGACAGTGAACCATCGCTAGCAAAGTCGGCTGTACAACTGGAGCGAGTGCTAGGGAATCTCTCTATACTAGACCTGCCGTGTGGCGACGCTCGGTCTCCATTCAGTGGTAGTGGCGACACGCGGGTCCGACGTATAC